>NW_025335268.1:74123706-74150917 GCF_004798865.1 Varanus komodoensis | reverse complement strand
CCGGCGGGCGGCCACCCCCCGCGGCCACGATGTCGGCGGCGGACGAAGAGGGTTGGGACGGGCGCGGGCCGCGCGGCGGGGGCAGCGGCGACGGGCCGGCGGCGCAGGCCCCGCGCGGGGGGCTCCTCAACCGTTTCGTCAGGCTGTCGCCGGGCCCGGGACGAGGCGGTGAGTGGGGGGGGGCGCCCCCGTGTTGACCTTCCCGCGCCCGCGCCGCTGCCCCGCCGTTCTCCGCTCGGCCGCGGGCACCCGAGTGGCGGCCAAGCCGAAAGGGTGCCCGCCGGGTGGCTTGGGCTTCGGATCCCATCAGCCCCAGCTTCACGCCCCGTGCCGAGGGGTGCTGGGAACTGCGGTCCCGAGCCCCCGGAGAGCACTCGCGGGGCAGGCCTGGTGCGGGCCAGGTACTCCGTGCGAGGTCCCGGTCTGCTGCTCGTAACAAATGCCTCGGTTAGCGAGGCTGGCAAGCAGACCGTGAGAAGAGGGGTGCTGGATCAGCCCGGGCGTCCATGTGGTGCTCAGGCAACGGCCAGCCTGCTGCCCATGAGAAGCCCTCATCCTCCCAGCCATATTCCCCAGCAATTGTTGTGGGCCACCTCCATGATGGGGGTAGTATACGGGACTGGTAGGCCTCGACAGCCTTTTGCAGAAATTTGAACAAGCTCTTCTTAATGCCCTCCTAGTCCCCTTGAAGAAGTGAATTCCATCTGTGCTCGTGAAACATAGAAACAGAGCGCGTCAGAAGGGGTCTCCCGGGCCATCTAGTCTGACCCCCGGCTCCAGCCGGCTCCGCTCACGACATGCCCACCATGTGCATAACCGAAGCCCATTCCACACCCTCGGGGTCCTGACTGTCAGGAAGTGCTTCCTGGTATCTAAATGGAACCTGGGTTCCCTGAGCTTTGCTCCTTCTTTACATACTTCCTGAATCTTATCACAATCAGTTTCATGGGTGACTCCTTTGGAGAAAAGGGAGGAAAACAAATCTCCTGAGGCACTTTCTCTACACTGGATATAATTTTCTACAGCTTCAACCCTTCCTAGGGATGCCGCTGAGCTCCATCCCCTCTTTGGTATATGAATCATAGAGTTGGAAGGGGCCCAGTAAGACTATCCAGCTGTCTGCTCAATGCAAGATAAAGCATCCCCCACAGAAGGTTGGCCAGCTGCACCTTGAATGCCTTTATGGCAGGAGAGCTCTTAAAGTCCATAGGTAATTAATCAGTTCCATTGTTCTAAGAAGTTTTTCTTGATGTTCAGCTGGAAACTGACTTCCTGTAACTTGAGGCCATTCTGTGTCCTGTACTTTGAATCTGGGATGACAGAGAAGAGATTCTGGCTGTCCCCTTTGTGACAGCCTTTCAAGTCCTTGAAGAGTACTAGCATGCCTCTTCTCAGTCTTCTCTTCTCCAGGCCAAACCCAGCCATTTCGCTCAGTCTCTTCTCAGCGGGCTTTGTTTCCAGTCCCCAATCATCTTTGTCACTTTCTTCTGACGCTCTTCCTGTTTGCCTGTATCTTTCTTAAACTGTAGCACCCAGAACATTGATGCATTATTCAAGATAAGGCCTAACCAGAGCTGAACAGAGGGGAACTAGAGCTTCATGTGATTTGAAGAAACAATACTTCTCTTAATGCAGCCTAAATAGCATTTGCCTTTTTTGCAGCCATATCTCATTGTTGCCTTATTTTCAGCTTGTGATCTATAACAATTCCAAGATCCTCTCATTTGCAGAATTGTTGAGCCAAGTATTTCCCATCTTATAACTATATGTTTAGTTTCTTTGTCCTTGGTGCAGAACTTGACGTTAGTTTGGTGTTCCCAGCTTTATGCTCCGGTCGCAAGATTACTTTGAAATGTGTTTTTGTCTGCCGGGTTATTAGCTGTCCCACTCAGTCTTCTGTCATCCGCAAATCTGATAAGCATTCCCACCATTATCTCATTCAAACCCTTAATAAAAGTGTAGAAGAGCACTGGGCCTAGGTTTGAACCCCACTCAGTTTGAGACGGTGCCATTGATACACATTCTTTGAGTCCAGCTCTGTGGTCAACCGTGAATCCACCTGATAGTTGTTCTGTCTAGCACGCTTCGAACTAGTTTGCTAATCAGGATATCGTCGTGTGAAGCTTTTGCTTAAGTCAAGATGTAGGATGTTCAAAGCATTCCCACCATCCACATCAGATCAGATTTGTCTGGCAGTTTGTTCTGGATAAATCCATGTTTACTTGTAACAATCACTGCATTATTCTCAAGGTGTTTGAAGACTAACTGCTTTATAATTTGCTGCAGAATTTTACCTGGATTTACGTCGGACTGACTGGTCTGTAGTTCCCAGGTTCTTCTTTTTTGCCATTTTGAAGATAGGTACAGCATTAGCCCCCTCCACTCACCTGGCGTTCCACCCCCCCCCCCCGTGTTTCTCAAAGGAAATAGAAAGTGGTTCCGAGAGTTTTCCCGCCGGCATCTTTATAGCTCTGGGACACATTTCACTGGTGGCAGTTCAAAGTAATTAGGTATTCCTTGACCATTTGCTCATCGGTCTCGAGCTGAATCCTTCCCCTCCACTTTGCCAGGGAGGTCGCAGATCTTTGGTGAGAAGACGATGTCAAGCCGTAATTAAGCACTTCTGCCTTTTCTTTGTCATCTGTTATCCTTTTGCCGCCCTGATCAAGTGGCTGAACTTCCACTGCTTGCTTCGTTCTCTTGTTGTGCATGTATCTGAAGAACAGGGTGTTCAGTTTCCCTTGCTGACTTCAGCCCATCCCTTCGCTTTTAGCCATCCCAATAATTCTGTGCTGCCTGCCTGTGCTCCTCTTTTGTAGCTTGGCCTTCCTTCCACTTCCCATATATGTTCTTTTTTTGCTTTTAGGTTCTCTCTCAGCTTTTTGGGAAGCCTCATTAGTGTCTTCTGTTGTCTTCAACCCTTTTTTCTTGTTGGAATTGTTTGTATTCGTGTCTGTAGAATTTCCTTTAAACTCCCAGCTTGGACCCCCTTTCTCATTAGAGTTGCTTGCCACGGGATCTGACTTACCATAGTTCAACTTTTATTAAAAGTGATTTTCCTGAAACCCTCATGTTTTTCCTTCCTTTAGAATCAAGAATTCAAGCATGACATAGTTGCTTTCCCCCAGAGGTCCCCCCCAACTGTCACTTCGTCCAGTGGATAATTCCCGTTGACTAGAATCAAGTCAAGAATAGTCCTTTTGCTGCTATCGTGCACCAGCCTTAAAAAACCGTGTTGCGACCATGCTAGTTCCACACCATGGATTGCCTTCATTTCTATTGTAGCTTTTCTCATGCACAGCTGAATCTTAAGACTGCATCTGTGCCGTGCTCAGTGGCTTTTATTCCCAAGTGACTGTGGACAGAGTCGCTGCTGCAATTGCTTATGTTCTTCCTGGGTATATTTATTTTAAAAAGTTTATATCTTACTTTGTAGTTCATATAAGTTGCTCAAAGCAGCTTACAAATAAACATTTTTGTAGCATCAGAAGCAACAATTCAGAGAAAAACACACAAGGTGAATTGGAGGCTGGAAGAGATCCGGCAGAGTGTGTTCCCAGCTGCCCAGGGCATGGCAGCCCGGGATACAAGCCAGAGGGCCTCTCCCTTATATGCCAGTGGTAGAAGTTGGGGAGTGAGGTTCTGGCTGTTCCTCCTCACCCTCACAGGGCCGGGGCAAGGCCTCACAGGCTCTCCGACGTCTCAGCCCTGCTACTAAGCTAAGATTCCCTGAGCAGGATTCTGTAGCCGAAGTTTTTTCTTCTGCAAAGCAACATTAGAAAGGTCAGGATGTGGTCAAGACTGCCCCAGCAAAGCGTGCTGTCTTGTTTTGCATCCGAAAGACAAGACATTTCTGCTTGAGGGTTCTGTTTTGGGTGTTTGAACAGCAAGCCAGTGAATGCCAGCAAGAAAAAGAACCTCTTTGAGTACATGGGCAGCAGGAGAGTTGCGGGTTGGGAAACATGAATGGAAGGCAGAGGTGGCTGGAAAGTCAGCTGGGACCATGTCACGGGCTGCAGCCCCTTACCTCTGGTCACTGGAGCCTTCTGGAAAAGTGGTTTATGTATCAGTTGTGGCTTATACTTAGAATCATGAGGTCTGCTTTTTTTTGAAAGTAAAAGTCCTTTTCAAATTCACTGGAAGCTGCAATAATTGAATCTGTCCCTAATGTCATAGAAGTGGAGCTGCTACTTTGCTGGCTGGCGAACCTTTCCACAGGGCGGGCCAAAAGGAGGCATGCAGGACTGGCCAGGCCACACTGAGTCTCGTAGGGGCTTGAAATGTCCTCCCTCGACGTTGCAGCTTTCACGGAACCTGTCCCAGTCCCTGTGGCACCAGTTCCCGGTGCCGATACATGCTGGCGAGACGCACGCCTCCAGTTCGTCCGCGGTGCGCGGTCCTCCATGACCTGGCCAGGGCCGTATACCTACCCTTGGCCCACCCTCTGTATCGCGGTGCCTGCCTCTGGCCTCCCCAGGCGTCTGTCTCCGCTGGGCCACCCACCCTTCCCAGCCCGTCTCCTTGCCTGCTCACAAACTGGCATGCTTCTGTTGTAGGCCACAGAGTTCCGCCAGCCAGAAGCGGCCACCGCTGCGTCGCAGACAACGCCAACCTGTATGTGTTTGGAGGGTATAATCCCGACTATGACGAGTCCGGAGGGCCAGAGAACGAGGACTATCCGCTGTTCAGGGAGCTCTGGCGGTACAACTTTGCGACCGGCACCTGGCACCAGATGGGCACAGAGGGCTACATGCCGCGCGAGCTGGCCTCCATGTCGCGTAAGTGCAGGGGGTGAAGTGCCTCGGTGGCTCTGGGTGGGGCCCGGTCGTAGCTGGGCCTGCGCCTCCCGTTTGCGTGAGGGCTGCCGCGGAGCGAGACTGGAGCGAAGGGCCTCCTCTGAACCAGGCCCTGATCTGTGTTGTCGCCCCTGCACCAAACTTGCTCTGTTGAAATGCAGTGGTGCGTATCTTAGATGCCCAGGCGGAGCTGAGTTTGGGTAGGCGCAGGCTGCCGAGAGCTCCCTGGGCCCCGTTTGCACTGTGGCTACGCTTTCAGAGGGTCCGTCCCTGCTTGTGGGGCCGCTGTCTTGGTCCCCGGATTCCAGCAGGTGGCCCCTCAGTGAGCAAGCATCGGGCCGCGTGCTTTGGATCTTTCGTTCCTTTTCCGTAGGAGCGGCTCCTGCGTGTGCTGCTCGCTCAGTAGAGCCCTTAGCTAGCAGGGCGATGGTGCCGACGCCTCTGTGCCCCTCCCACGGCAGCGCCGCTTTTCGGTTGTCCGGGAACAGTAGACAATGCACCGCAGAGCTTTGCTAAGGTGGAATCGCGGGTCCCGCACTCGTGCGTTAGCTGTTTGTGTTCTGTCTTGCCAGTCGTGTTGCACGGCAATAACCTCTTGGTCTTTGGGGGCACCGGGATCCCATTTGGCGAGAGCAACGGCAACGACGTGCACGTCTGCAACGTGAAGTACAAGCGCTGGGCCCTGTTCAACTGCCGCGGAAAGAAGCCAAATCGCATCTATGGACAGGTATGGAGCGGCCTCTTCAAGCTCAGGTAGCAGCGAGCTTTTTCGGAGAAGCTTGTGCTCCACAGAGGTGGGAACAGGATGTCTAGTATTTCCTGGGGCCGCCGAGCCTCGAGGCTGCTGAAGCACATGCAGCGGCACCAGCTTCATGCTGGACTTAAGATGAAGAGGCTTAGGAACTGAACTGGAGCCACAGTTTGCTCAGGTTTAGCCTTGAGGAAGAGGGCGCAAACTCAGGTGCCTTAGAACGTATGTAGCGTTTTTTCCTATTTTGGTCACCACAACTAAGGCTGGACACGCACTCAAGATTTGTAAAACTGTGGTGGTTCTTGGAACGCTTCCCAGTCATAAAGATCAGACTTGTGGACAGGCGATAATTCCCTCCTAGAGATAGATCCAGAGTACCAGGTGCTGTCAGTGGTCAGTTATACGGTGCGGCTCTTGGACTGGTTTTCCCAGAAGGCAGTGCGCCAAGGTGGATCCTGGCGGGGAGATGTGGCTTATGGACTCCCAGGTGTTCTTGCTGCCAACAACTCCTGCTGTCCTGAGCAGATGATACTGGCACTGTTGACACCCCACCTGGAAAAAAGTTGGAGGAGGGCAGCGAAGATGGTCGGGACTGGCAGCCAAGGGCTGTGAGGAGAGAGTGGAAGATCTGGGCGTGGGTAGCCTGAGAAGACGAGCCTGAGGGGAGACAGCATGGCGCTCTTCAAGTACGTGAAAGGCTGTCACAGGATTTCCCCTTAGTCACCTCAGAGCCCAGGACACAGAAACCGGGCTTGAGTTGCAGGGAGCCGTATCCTGGCCGAGCATCAGGAAAAACTTCCTGACTGCAGGAGCAACGCAGCAATGGAGCTGATGACTCGGGAGGCCGTGGGCTCTCCCACAAGAGAGGCATTCAGGGGATGCTTTGGATCCTGCATTGAGCAGCGGGGTGGCCCCAGTGGACTTAATCATTCTATGATACCAGTATCTCGCATCCTTAGAAGCGGTCGAGGCAGTGGCTGCTTGGTTAAGATGCTTAGAGGCAGTGGTGATAGGAATTCTGGAACTGGTGATTTTGGCCCTGGGATACTTGTGGGGTAGCAGGAACCCTTATCCCCGTGCTTTCTGACTTCTAAAGAAAGCTTGTCACCCCCCCCCCCACCACAAGATGCTCCCAAGAAGTGTAGACGATGCCTCCACGAGGATCGATTGCTGAATTGCTTAGATGAGCTCGGGGCATCGTGCTTCTGAGCAGACTCACTTCAGATGCAATTACTTGCGGACCATGCTGTGAGCTGTGGGGCTTTTGTCTGCCTCCACTTACAGAGGGTTGCACCCTTAGGGTAGTTCTGTGTTCGTCACAGAAGTCGAGCGTTTTGTGAAGAGAACTGGCTGCAGCAGTTAGAACGGAGACCAAACAACCCAAAGATTGTTTCAGGCCCCGACTGTAATCCTTTGGCCGTGGAGCTCGGCCCTTTGTATTGTCCATTACGGTTTTTGCGGGTTCGGTTGTGATGTCTCTTGACATATACACACTCCTCTGTATTGGTGATCTGCTTTAGCCAAGGGGCACTACAAGCAGTTGGTGCTTTTGTTGGTGATCTGGAGGTCCAGAACAAGGGTGCTCAATGCTTGGCTGTTGGGATGTACTAGCAAAGTCGCCTGAGCTTGGTCTGAGAGCACGTGATGGCGGCAGGCCTGCCCTGCTAATTGGCCTGTGTGGGGGATGGCCTGGCAGCCCTCCTTGAGCCCCCTTGTGGAGGGAGGGCAGGGCAGAGTGAGTGAACCCAGAACTCCCACCCAACCCAGGACCCGCGGTCCCCTCGTGTTCCTTTGGGACGGAGGTGTCTGTCTGCGTGCTCGGGAGGACTGCCGTGGGGCCGCTTTGCACGATGGGCTTTCCTAGCAGGGGTTTCCCGTTTTCTCCTTTCAGGCCATGGCGATCATTAACGGGTCCCTGTATGTCTTTGGAGGAACCACGGGCTACATTTACAGCACGGATCTGCACAAGCTGGACCTGAACACCCGGGAATGGACCCAGCTGAAGCCAAACAACATGCACTGTGACATGCCAGAGGAGAGGTGAGCCTCGGCAGGCAGGCGCCATCCCTGGCACGGAGGCAGCCGCTGGGCCTGGTCCTGCGGGGCCGTCTCCCTCCTGGCCTCTCCTTCGCCCCCAGTGCCAAGTGTGTGGCCGAGGGGCTCTCGGGCGAGAGCCAGTGGGGTACAGCGGCAAAGAGTGCTGCGGTGGGGCTCGAGATCCGGGTTGCAGCCCGGCAGCCGTGAAACCGACGGGGTGACTTTGGGCATTCGCTGCCTCTCAGCCTCAGCCACGCCACAGGGTTATTGTTATGAGGATCACAATGGCAAAGAAGCGTTTTCTTCCTTCCGGGGAGGAGAACAATGGAATCGAGGGCACGTGACGGCAGCGAGCACAGGAACGGTGATGGGCCGTGAGCGAGCAGCCGCTGACCGAGGAAAGGAGCTCGGGGTTGGGGTGGGTGGCTGGGTGAAAAGGCCAGTCCAGTGCAGGGCTGCTGAGGAAGGTGCAGCCTCCAGGCAGGGCCCCGCAACCAGAGGCGCTGGCGGCGGAGCGGCCACTGGCACACTGCTCTTGCGTGGGGCCGGGCTGTGTCTGCCCTTTGCGTATCGCATGCAGTTCCGGTTGGTGCGCATAAAAGGGGATATCGTGGAGTCTGGAAAAGGGCAGCTAAAATGATCGACGGGCTGGGGCCATTCTTGTGTGAAGAAAGGTCAGAGCAGCTGAGACTGTTTAGCTCGGAGAAAAGGCGCAAAGGGGAGGCATGAGGGGGTGCAGAGTTACGCATGATGTACAGGAAGTGAAAAGCGGGACCGTTCCCCCCCTCTTCTGTCCAAGGCACCATCCTGCCGAGATGCTGAGAAGTATCCGGATTTTTTTTTGAACTTTATTCAATATTTATCTGTTTTAACTGTTTTGTAAGCCGCCCCGAGGCTTGTTGCAAAGGGGGCGGCATAAAAATGCTTTACATAAATAAATAAAATCCCACGAAGCTTTTTGGCGGGACACTCAGGAAAGATCAGAGGGAGGGCTTCTTCACGCAGCGCATCGTTCAGCTCTGCAGTTCACTTCCACGAGAGGCAGTCGTGGTTTGAAGGGCTGTCAAAGGGGTCGGACAGATTTGTGGCCGAGAAGGCCGTCGGGGGCTCCTGATCCCGATGGCTCTGCTGCTTGCAAGACCGAAGGCCGGATGCCTGCATTTGCCAGCTGCTGGGGAACCTGGGTGGGCGAGGTGCAGCTCTCGCACCCCCCTCCTGCTGGTGTGCAGCTGGCTGGCCATTGTGTGAACAGGGCGCTGGACGGGGCGAGGCCCTGGTCTGCTCCGGCGTGGCCCACCTCGCGTCCTCTCCCCGTTGCTTCTCAGAGGCCTTGCGTGCGCAGGCCACCTGAGCCATTCCCTCGCCGGCGATGTGGGGGGGGCCTGCCATTCCGTGGCGACAGTCCCTCGCCTCACGGTCCCGCCCCGCCCTCGGACAGCTCTCCTGCCCAGCCTTCTCTGCCTCGGAAGTGGCTCCGTGCTGAGCTGGACTGCCAGCCCAGTGTTGTCCGCACAGGCTGGCAGCAGAGGCTGATTTGCAGGAAGGAGCTTTTCCAGGCCTGCCTGGTGATGCTGCAGGAGAGCAGACCTGGCCCCTTCCACGTGCAGAGCGCGTGCCCTGCCGGTGGGCCTGAGCCCCTCCGCCCCGTCTCCGCCCAGCAGACCTTTTGGCAGTGGCCTCTGCTGTGGAGCTGAGGGATGCGCGAAATGACGACTCATGGGGAGGCACATGCTGAGCTCTTGACGCATCGTGTTCCCATGGGACCCTTTACCGGCAAAACGCGCCACGAAGATCAAGACCGTAGGGCCGTTACTTTTTGAACGTGAGGAGCAGGTGGGGAAGGCTCTCTACTTGCTGTGGCTTCTCCCTTCAGGTACAGGCACGAGATCGCGCATGACGGCCAGAGGATTTACATCCTGGGCGGAGGAACCTCTTGGACAGCCTATTCCTTGGACAAGGTGAGGCAAGTCCTCTGGGAGGCCATCGGCAGCTGGATTCCTGGTGGGTGGGGAGTCCGCCGAGAGGGGGGGCCCTCGCCACGCGCTGCGTGAGGACCCGGTGTGGTTCAGCAAGCGGTTGGGACTCGCGTCCCAGCTCACGCAGAGGGCCGTGAACCCGGTGCACGAGCCGGCCTCGGCTAGGGCAGCGTGCAGAACTGAAACAGGGTGCTGGGCCCACCCCCACAACCTACACTGGCCGGATGATTTGGTGGGGGGGGACACACCCCCTGGTGCCAGGTGGTCCCTGGCTGGGGCTCCTTTTGGGATCCCTGGGAGCACTGGGGACCCTGCTGGGTGTGTGCGCCTTTTCTCCAGCCAGCACCCGGCTCAGGGCAGCCGCGTCGCCCTCCGCACAGGCAGAGCCTTTCGTGTGCGGCCACGGCAGTCACTGGACGCTGGCCAGGAATGAGGCTGGGGGAGGGGTCGGTCTGGCAGGCCAGGCTTGGCTAAGAGGGACCTGTCCCTGGTTTAGGAGCTCCAGGGCAGCTCAGTGCCGTCCGTGCTTCTGACACAGCCCTGTCGTGCGGCGACTTGCCTTCCCTCCTGGTTTCGCTGAAAACTACATAAATTTCTGATTTCATCCGTGTGCATGAACATGGCAAAAGTAGCGGCCCGGAGCCCAGCAGGCGTCTCGCCAGGGCGGGGCGCCTTTGAAGCGAGCCATGGGGCTCCCGCGCGGCCCCCTTCACCCCTCAGGCCTGGGCCGAGGCCTTGCTGGCAGGCTGGGTTCCTGATGCAGGAGAGGCACTCGGGGGGGGGGGGGCACAGGCCGCTCAGTTGTACTGGAGGCACCCACTCCGCAGAGCCACGTTCGCTTTCTGCTTCTCTTGGAGGCTGCGAAAGAGGCGTAGAGCGTGGGCTCTGCATGGCCGGGTCTCCAGCTCAGCCACACTCTGGATGTGAGGCTTGCGAGGTCGTGTGCCAGACAAGAATTATCTTTGCGTGCATGTTCACATGACTCTTTAAGCTGGGCACCGACAGACGGGGTTGCCACGTGTCTTCGCAGGAACTGCATCATTTATGTAAGACTACCTATTTATTAAACAAATTTCTAAGTGGTGTACAAAGCCCAGCCCTCATACAGGATGCAGTGACTTTCCAAGGAGCGCCTGTTGAAAAGGTGAGTTTTCAGTAGGCACAGAAAACCTGGTGCATACCTGATTTGTCCTGGTTGGGCGCTCTGAGTGCCTTTTGCCTGTGGTGGAGAGGAGCTGCTCCTGTCAGAGACCTGCTTGGGCACAGCGTTGTTCTCTTCTGTCGCCTTTTTAACGCCTGGTTATAACTGCATTCTTTGTGTTGCTCAAGATTCATGCCTACAACCTTGAAACAAACACCTGGGAGGAAATTGCAACCAAGCCCCATAAAAAAGGTAGGTTTTTAGAAGCTAAGGTTCATTGCAAGGGCTTGAAAAGAACGTTTTTGCAGTCAGAAAATCGTGCATGCGAACATATGTATGCCGCGGCTCCAGAAGACATCTAAACCAAGGGTGCCTTTCTGATCCATTTGCGATCACGCTCGCTCGCTCTCTCTTTAAACAACGTTTCTTTTAACATTCTGGAGATCAGTGAAGAGTTGAAAACCTGCAAATTCAGCTGGCCTGCAGAGAGAGTTTCCTTCCCTACAGAGAATGGCTTTCCTACTTTATCTTCAGATTAGTTTCTCTTATAATGTTTCAAATCAGAATGGCCAGTCTGGTGCAGAAGAGGATGTCCATTCCCACCCACCCAGTTTTATATTGGCATAGCTATAATCTTACTCGTGTCTCTTGCTTCAAGAACGTACCACAGTGAATGCAAATACTTGCACAAACAGCTTTTTATTTAAAAACATACAGCTGCATAGAAATTCTGTGATACAAATTTTATAGCTTTCGTCTCTAATTCTAGCACCTTTAATATCCATATCTTCTCTAATATTTCTATTTGACACTTCTAAAATCAATATAAATAACAGTGGTGATAGCGGACATCCTTGTCTGCATACAAATTCTGTGATACAAATTGAGCAAATACTTCTTCCCTCTTGAGCAAATTTCAGAGAAGTAGGCATATTCTCCAACTCCCCTCTATTTCTTCTTTCAAAAATATAAAATAAGAGAGCAGTCGATTTCAAACTGCTTGAGAGTGCTTCACACCCAGGACCAAGGGGATTTCTCTGGATAAGCCCCTTTCCCCTTATCCCCCCCCCCATCATGAGAAACTCATCTCACTGAGCAGTGTTTCTCCAATTCTGCTCGCTCACATTCACATTTTTCTTCTGCAGATTTCCCGGCAGCCAGGAGATGTCACAGTTGTGTACAGATAAAAAACGGTAAGAATGACCAACTTGGGACATGCTATTATCAAGGTTTCCTGTTTATGGTGGGCAAAATCCCAACCAGGTTAAATTGCCTGTAAGTCTCCCTGTGCTGGAGGTATAGTCACATCCTTGAGCTGCTGCGGTGTTTTGACATGTTGTTCCTGAACATTCTAACTTGCGAGGGGGAAAGGTCACTCAGTGCTGGAAAATCCAGAGAGAAACTAAAGGCTGGTATGAGTGGGAGAATAACTCCGTGCAGGGCAGGGCTGGGGCCTCCATCTGGCGTTCCCTGGAAAGCCACGTGCCCCTGCAGTGAGCACCCATCTTGTGGCCGCTTCCTGGCCTGCGCGCAGCGTTCTCCCCGTTCTGAAGACTGACACGATCCGCAAGTGCTGGACTCTCCAGGCCAAGCTCGTTTTTTTCCCTTCAAATACCAAGTCGTACTGACATGACAGCAAGACGGTTTGAAAACATAGGATGTATTCCGAAATACAAATTGGTGGGTGGAATAAGCGAAGCCCGATTTTGAACAGAGTTCTACAGATCGTTTCCTTTCTTAAAGCTGAGGACAGTGTCTTATCCGGAGGGCGTTTCTGAGCTGTCCCAAGAGAAGTCAAAAGCAGCGCGGGTGTTTGAGCCTGATAACACTCAGCTGCAGCCTGAGATGTGCGAGAGCTCTGGCGAACTGGTGATGTAGTGCTTCACCAAGAAAGTAATTTAATCTCGGCGCTTGTTAGCGATGAATTAGTTTTATCCAAATTCCCATCAAAGACCTGCCAATAAGAAGCTTATTTCATCTCTTTGGTCAGCGCTTTTCCTTTTGGGTCCCAAACAGGATATTTGACCTTAGGTCACACCTGAGTTCCTTTGCTTGGCTTCTGGACCTGCTGCACATGGAGCTGCAGAGCGCGGTTAATTAACCCGAGTTGCTGTGCATGAGCTGGCAAGGGCAGGCATGCCGAGTGGGCGCATCAGCGATTTCGGTTTTTAATCGGCAACCCGCATCGTTGGCTCATAAGCGGTGGCACAAGATGCATAAACTCGGGAGCGCGGTGTTGTTGAGGGGCGAAACAACGCAGCGGTTAACTCGGCCCACGGTTTGCCATCGTATGAGAATTGGGGCCCGTTGCCCCTTGGCTCGCTTAGCTGCGTGGACAGCGTTTGATTCTGTTCGCTTTCAAGTTTTTCATTTTTATTCATTGATAAGAAATAGTACCTAACTTCACTACTTAACTAGCCAGCCTCTTTTCAAGCTGCTTGTCAGCTGGATTAGGAAGAAAGAGTCCCTCTTCACATTTGCCCCTTCGGTTAACAATGGCCACTATGAGTTTAGAGGTAAAAACCTCAGCGTGGGTCTGATGTGGATGAGGAAGTACAGACCAGACCCACATTGTCAGTTTGTCTCTTCTGGCTCCACAGGTGGCCTCCGAGTTTCAGCTATTAGGTGGCTTAGGAATGAAATAAAATAATGTAATAATGGTAATAACAATGCTCTCCCACAACTTGGGATTCTTAACAGAGGGAATCCATTAACTGGAATCAGAATTATTTATGATTGATGTATTAGATTAATATCCCATTTTTTCCAACAAACTCAAAGCAGCTTGCATCATTCTTCTGCCCTCCAGCTCACCCTCACAACAGCAACCCTGCGAGGTAGGTTGGGCCGAGAGTCTGTGGCTGGCCCAGTGTCACCCAGTTGGCTCCACGGCTGTGTGGGGACTACAAGCCAGGTTGCCTGAGTCCCAGTCCCGTGCCCTTCACCACCACACCACCCTGGCTCGCTGCGTGGTGAGGAATGTGCACACGACTCTACACTGTATATTTTTTAATTTTATGTGGACAACCAAAACTTGGTAACAATTGGATTTAAGTCTGTTAGGATGTTTACGTGGAACGTTCTGGCTGGAGATCCCGGGCACTGTCGAATGTGCTTGCACAGGGTCTCCCCCTTAGGCAGCCTGAGTCTGGCAACGCCCCAAAAGAGGCAAGATGCCAGTCTAAAAAGGCTCTGAAAAGGTTTGCAAAAGCCGCTGGGAGAACAACAAAAATGGCGCCAAATCCCTGTTTTTTCCAATACCCACAACACCACAGCTGTTCAAAGAAGTTCTCAAGTACTGTTCTGGGGGAAAGAGAGTTCTGTTTTGGGCCACACGTGTGGGGACCATTCCCCCGAGTGAAAATCGAAGTCTGTCTGTGGTCTGTCCATTCAGATGTCTTTGTCTGCGGAGGGTACAATGGAGAAGTGATCCTGGGGGACATCTGGAAGCTGAATCTGCAGTCCTTCCAGTGGGTGAAACTCCCAGCAGCGATGCCCGAGCCGGTTTATTTCCACTGCGCTGCTGTGACTCCGGTAAGTGGGCGCAAATATCAGCCCCTCCGCGAGTCCTGGGTAACTTCGACGAACGCTTCTCTGGTCATTCCTCCGCTGCCTTTGTGCATCCTCCTGTCTGCTGCAGAGCTGGATCCACGTACCCAAACGCACGCAGCGTGATCCTCGGCTCTGGTGTTTAACTTCACTGCGGCAGGTTTTCCTGTGATTTGTTCCAAGAAATCCCTGGGTTGGTTTCCTCCCGGGAGCCCGGCTTCTTCTTGCCTCGGTCCCTCTTGCGCTTTGCTGGGCAGTGGCGGCCATGTATACGCAATGGTTGCCAGTGGGGAGACAACGCAGGGGCCCGGACCTTGGAGCGGAAGGGCAGGCGCGGCTGTGCTGGGGTGCCAGGGCAAGGACAGGTGCTGCCCGGGGGAGTTGCCACGCAGGGGGTGGGATGAGTCATTTTAGAGGTGTGTGCTGCGTACCTCTGAGGCACTTCCCTGCCCTCCACCCACCCCTGCCAAGATCCCTGGTTTTTCCCCCATGAGCTGGTACCTTCAGATCAGTGGCCGTGCTGGCTGGGAATTATCGGAGCTGTAGTCCAGCTGCTCTGGAGGGCTCATGCCTCTTCCCCCACTCAAACGTTTCTCCATGTGTCTCCTGTCTTCTCCCAGTCCAAGGAGACTTGAGCAAAGCGTTGTTTTTTTAAAGACTTCTCCCTCCCTGGGTGAACAAGTCAGTGTCTGCCCGCGACTTCTCAGGCAGCTGCGCCATTCCATCCTGCGTGGCTGGCGAGGCACGTGTGGCCTGGGAGGAGCCCGAGGTGCGCAGGGGCGAGCTCTGCCAGCGGCCAGCTTGCTGCCCTTACCGGGGAAGGGGGCAGGGGGCAGACTCTGTCTTGGGCTGTGCTGGCAGGAGGCCATGCCCGTTGGCTGTGGTCCAGGTCAAAATAAGGGGCCCGTGGGCAGTCCGGTGGGAGGCCTTGTAGCCCCCATCCAGGATGCTGCGCCATTTCCTTTTGCGGCCGTCGGAATGCCTCCACAATGCAGAGCTGAGAGCAGGCAGGTTGGCTTGCTGGAGAACCGGCTTCCCAGAGCAGCACCTCCAGCTCGGCAGGCAGCCAGGCGCTTGCAGTCCCCGTGTGTCCCAAGCAGTGACCGCGTCTCGCTTCTGCTTCCGCGCAGGCCGGCTGCATGTACGTCCACGGAGGCGTGGTGGACATCATCCGGAACAAACGGACTGGCTCTCTCTTCAAGATGTGGCTGGTGGTGCCCAGCCTCCTGGAACTGTCTTGGGAGAAGCTCCTGGTTTTCTTCCCCCATTTAGCAAACCTCACCAGATCGCAGCTTTTGCACCTCGGACTCACAGAGGGACTCATTGAGCGCTTGAAATGAGGCCCTCTAATTTAAATTTCAAACACTTATTTAAATACTAAATTAAAAAGTGACTCCTCTCGTCCTCCCTTTCGCTTGTGCTTTCTCTCTCTGAGTGTCGCAAAGAATGCTGCTAAGGAGATGGAAGCTCTGCTCCGAAGCCTTACCTGGCAAAATACATCAGATGCCTTTCCTGTGAGTTTTTATTTTAAAGTTTATGGAAGTCAACCTTTTTTTAATTTATGGATACCAATAAGTACGTCATGAACTAAAGATACTGCTGCTGAACTAATCCGTACTGCTTCTGCTGCATGCCTGTAGATTCGGTAGGGAGGGGGGCAGACTCTGCCTCCCCTCCCCCTCTCCTAGTTCTTGTTCTGTAAGAAAGGCTTTCCTGCCTAGAATATCCCGCCGCGATTTCTGCGGCCTGCGTGGAAGGGGCCAGCGGGCCCGTTCCGGGACCGACTGTGGCTCTCGCCATGCTCGCGGCTCCGAAGTGAAAAAAGCAACCAAACCAGCGCAGTGTCTTCTGTGGGCGTAAGATGTGGCTGGTGTCGCGTATGTTGTCATTTTCTGCCCTTCCATCTCGGAGCTTCCCATCAAGGCCTGTATTCACACGACTGGCATCAGCCCAGCCGCCTCTCCGGAAAGGTGGTCCAGAGCAGTGGGCTGCGCACCCAGCCACGGTTCCCGTTTCTGTCCCGCACTGGAAGAGGTAATGGAGAGAAGAGGAGAACCGTGACCGAGTCAGTGCTTGTGTTCCCCCGTTGCGAGTGTGCACACACGTACAGCTGGACAACCGTCGGCCTCCTCTCGAGTCTGGACGCAGCCCGCGAGCCAAGGTCCTGCTTCCCCGCTGAGGCTGGTTCAGTTGGGCCCCCCCTTTGCTGGGCTGCCTCTCCCCACCACGGGGCCGCCTCATGACGGGTCGTTCCTTCCCAGGAAGTGCCGTGTCGTCACTGGTGTGTCTTCTTCCTTTCTTGTGCAGAGGCAAGACACCCGACGTTTTGCTGTGAGCAGTATTTGCCTTTTAAAAATGCTGGAAAAGGAAACGATGTCTGTGTCTTAACTGTTGTGTTCCGAACGGCTGTTCAGACCAGTTGTGTAGAATGTATACCAAAATGGCCACCCAACCGAGCATCGTAGCTAGCCCGAGGGGCTCGCGTTTTGATTTTAGCTGTTCTTTAAAAAAAAATCTACATGAAAGCCCGTTAGTGAATCCTGTTGTCTTTTTTCCAAGTTTGGAAGAATAGTGCTGCTGTTCCTGGGTTGTATGTTTGCATTTGAGAATATAACACCTCATTCACATCCTGGCCCAGCCCAGGGACTGCAGTCCTGGGGGTGGTCAGTGGCAGTGCTCCCTCCATCTTTACAGGACTGTGATCCTGTAGCAAAGTCCGTCGCTCGATGCTCAACGGGGCTGTGCATGAGTGCTCCACTTCCGTTCCCGGACGTCTCCTTGCTGCACCACTGAGTTCCTTCTCTCCCAGTCACGTCCAGTTGAAGCAAAGCCGAGACCTGGCTTAGTTCAGAGGAAAGGCAAGTAGCAAAACTTCCATTACCGCGCCACTTCATAGACTGCAAGACCTTAGCAAAATGAAGGTCTGAGCTTCGTTCTTTTCACCGTGCTATTTTTCCAAGTGCCTAAAGCTTGGGGTGTGTGTGTGTGTGGGGGGGGGGTGGAGAAGCAGAGGTGCCATCCATCTCTGCCTTCCCGAAGGGATGCACTCCAAGGGGAGTTCACCCCTTTAATTCTGCACACTCGATAAACTGGCCTTTGTGCTCTGATGTGAGAGGCTCGCAGGCAGGCACGGGTGAGGCACGGAGGCAGGGAAACGCCGAGAACCAGGGAGCAGAGAGGGGAACTTGCTGGAGAAAGTCTGCGCCTGCCAGGGCAGGCACAGTTTGCAGGGGAACTGGAAGAAAGAAGAACACGGGCCACATTTAAAAAGAGTAACTGCCAAGAGGCGTTAGGTCTCCTCGCTCCTTGAAAATTCCCAGCTGCGGTTTCAAACCACCACCACCAGGAGCTCCTTCCCACAGTGTGCTTTCCTTTCTAAGTCAGCAGAGGCACCACGGTTTGGAACCGCGCGCTAGGATTCCTCTGGCCACACTGCACCCCCCCCCGGCAAGCCATTCAGTGTCAAGGGGCTCACCAGCTGCAGGGCCACCAGCCCTTCCGTTCTGCCCCGGGAGTGAATTACGAAGTTGGATTTTCTTTTGCATACTGAATAGCCAGAATCTCTCGGTGGGACAGAACTGCAACTGCCCACTCTGCAAAATCACCGTGCGGCCACGCAGACGAAGTCTAAGGGCTTTGCTTGCCGGTTCCGATCCCGCACTGGGTTGTGCGGCCTCTGCAGCCTGGTGCCGCTGCCTGGCTTGCACTGGGTCGCACAGGCGTCTACAGTGGGGTGGAATTGGGCCTTTCACATGCACAGCTCTCCAGCTGCACCTTATTCAGCAGAACCGGCTGTCTCGTGTCGATTGGACCCTGCAACACCTCTAATGCATTTGCGGTGTATTTCGGCCGCTAGCATACATTTTGGCAAAGTTTGCTGCCGCTGCTGCTGGAGAGATGATGACACAGAAGCATCTTACACTGGAACAGTGTCCACTGGTGGACATGCTCTTAGCATTCGAGAATCGTGAGAGTGAGTTGGAAGGGCCCGTCAGGTCCAGCCCCCTGCCCTGTGCAGGACTCCCAGTTAAACCATCCCTCCCAGGGGGCTGCCCAGCTGCATCCGGAATGCCCCAGTGTGGGAGAGCCCACCACCTGCCCCGGTCATGGGTTCCAGTGTCTTTCTGCTCCAGCAGGACATTCTTCCTGAGGTTCACCTGGAACCTGGCTTCCCGGAAGAGTATCGGGATCCCATCCATCCTCCATGTAAACGCCTTTCAGGCACTTGTAGAATGCTAGCCTAGCTCCCTTCAGTCTTCTCGAGGCTAAACATACCCAGCTCTTTTCATCTCTCCTCACAGGGCTCAGTTTCCAGTCCCCCGATCATCCTTGTTGCCCTGCTCTGGACCTTTTCCAGCTTCTCTGCATCTTTCTTAAACTGTGGTGCCCAGAACTGGATGCAGCGCTCCAGGTGAGGCCGAGCCAGGCCTGCGTAAGACGGAACTGGAAGTCCGCATGATTTGGAAGTGCTGCTGCTACCGATGCAGCCTAAGGTAGCATTTGCCCTCCTTGCAGCCACACACACGGGTGACCCTCGTTCAGCTTGTGAGCCACAACAATCCCAGGATCCTCCTCACTTGCAGCGCTGCGGAGCCAAGCGTTCCCCCCTTGTAATGATGCGTTTGGGCTCTTTCAAATGATTTCTCCGCTTCATGGCAATTAAGAAAAGATCAGCAGAAATGAATTCGCTGTGCCTTTTTGGCAGCTAAACGATTGCTGTTGCAAAAAAGGGAGGATAAACGCCTCCTGTGTGATGGATTGAAGACTTTTTAATGCTTTTGATATTTGCATGAGAGGCGTTTTTAGCGAGCAGACTCCCATTTGTTGAAGCTTATATAGAGCTGCTAGAAAGTTGTTTGCATTTCTTATGTATTACGGGTATATAAAAATGCATGTCTGAAAATGGGTTTATTAAATTGGGAAATATTTGCAGGAGCCATGTGAGGGAGCCCCAACCCAGGATCTTCAATGGAGGACTTTCTCTGGGTATACCTGGCACCTGGGGTACCCTGGGGGGGGGGGGGCCCAGTCACGGTGACGCCATTGTGCAAAGCTCTCCCCAGAAAGCGTTCCCTGGCACCAGCTTGATTGTCCTTCAAGGCAAGTAAAGCCGTTTGAATGCTCCTGAGCTTCCAAGAGGCAAC
Source organism: Varanus komodoensis (assembly GCF_004798865.1). NCBI lineage: Eukaryota > Metazoa > Chordata > Lepidosauria > Squamata > Varanidae > Varanus > Varanus komodoensis. The sequence continues at coordinate 74,131,523 of NW_025335268.1, read as the reverse complement.
TTAAAACGTACACTATCAGGGCTTTCAACTTATTTCTTGTGTTTCAGACAGATATGGCTAAAGTGCAGCATAAATTTTTGTAAGGAAGTTCATTCTTTAGAAAGACTCTGCAGAGGTGTTAATCTTGCAGCAAAGGGTTTGTGTCCATCAGTGTGTCTTAAGTGGTCCTAAATGTGTATTTTTTTGGGGGGGGACACAATTATATACGGCTGGATCCAAGGCTGGCCCTTCCGGGAGGCAGACGAAGGCAGCTGCCCCAGGTTGCAGATTTGGGGGCCGCAGAGGGGCGGCAAGGGGCAGGAGGACGGGGGTGTGTGTACTTCGCACGGCGTCCCTGCTTTCCTCAGGTACTTTGCCGCCCTCGCAGCGTCAGCGGCTCCTGGCTGCGAAGCAGGGCTCCTTGGCCGCGTGGGCCAGCTTCTCTGCAGGGAGGCAGAGAGCACCATCTCCCCCCATGCTTCAGGCGGAGAAGGCCATGGCCTGGCTCAGCCGCCCAGCTCTGCCATGGCCAGCCGTCCAAACACTGAAGCCTTCAGGCCTCGTCAGCTCCAGCCTGCACAGCTGACGGTCGGGAGCCCTGGACACTAGAGCCCCAAGCATCTCGAGGGCACGACCTGGTTCGAGACGCTGAGCCAGGCCAGCAAACTTTGGAAGACCCTCAGCAACCAGCTGACGGTCCCGGGTCCCAGTCCACGCTCCACCTGGCTGCTTGCCACCTCAGAAGCAGGATCGCCCCACGCAGGTGCCTTTCTCAGCGCACAGGCAATTTCTTCCCCCGGCGTCCAGGACTGCCAGCCGCTGCCCCCTCGGCTCCTTCCTCCGCCCCCACTGGGGCCTCCCTGCCCCACCGCCCCTTTCCCGTTCCGGCCCTGCACTTCTGCCGGGTGCCTCCTCGCAGCGGTCCTCGCACCGTATTCACTCCAGCTCCCTGCCAGCTGCAAGAGGCTGGCATGGAGCTCGGCGCTATTGCGGACACGGGCCAACCATGTGCTGCAGCAGCTAGAAAGGGCCAATGCTATTCTGGGATGCATTACTAGAAGTAGACTTCCAAGTCACAAGGAGTAGGAGTTCCCCCGTGCCAGCCTTCCCCAACCTGGTGCCTTCCAGACACGTTTGGACTGCAACACCCAGGATTCTCAGTCAGTGGCCCTGCTGGATGGGGATTCTGGGAGTTGCAGCCCAAATGCCCCAGAAGGCCACCAGGCCGGGGAAGGCGGCCCCCTAGTCAGACTTCACGTGGAACACAGTATACCCCCATGAGCTCACCGTTCAGCGTTCATGGCTTGTCCTTCGCGGGATTTTTCTCCAAGCCGATATCCTTGCAAGTAAGCCGGCGCCTCTCCGTGCAGTGGCTTACTCGCAAGGCGATTGTTTCCTCCGCGTTTGGACTCGCTTGGAGAAAGCCATCTCTGTGCATGCTTGCCCGTCCCTGCCTCGCCATGTGCGCACACCCGCCCCCTGGCCCGGCCCGGCCCTCCTGCCCACACCACCTGGGCAGCTGGCACCCAACTCGCGGCTTTAGGAACGTAACCCCCGCGAATTTCGGGGGACTACTGTATCATGTCCTGTCCTGGGCACCAAGATGTAAGAAAGATGCAGGTAAATTAGAAAGGGTCCAGTGGAGGGCAACCAAAATGATCCAGGGTTTGGAAACACTGCGCTGTGAAGAGGGGACATGAGATCCCTCTATAAGTACCTCCAAGGCTGTCACAAAGAGGAAGGCCAAGATCTCTTCCTGCTGATCCCAGAGTGCAGGACACGGAAGAATCAGCTCAAGTTGCGACCACCCAGATTCAGGCTGGACATCAGGAAGAGCTTCCTCACCGTCAGAGCAATAGGACAGTGGGACCAGCTGCCTGGAGAGGTGGGGGCTCTCCCTCACTGGAGGCACTCAAGGAGAAACTGTCAGCCACCTGAGTGGGATGGTGTAACCTGGTGTCCTGCAACAGCAGGGGGCTAGGCCTGATGACCTTCATGGCTCCTTCCGACTCTACTCTTCTAGGATTCCATTATTCTATGGCTTAGATTGGGGCAGCTGTGCTGTTCAACATGTTGAAAGGGCAGCTCTATGACTGGGGACCGAGAGAGCTGTGTGTGTGCGTGCCCACACATTCACACACACGGCCAGTCAACCAAGGGCAGTAGAAAGGACACGGGGAATTGCAGACCGGCTAGCCTTACATCCATTGTAGGAAAAACAATGGAAAGGCTCAGAATAGAGAGAGATCTAGTGATGCTGGATAGGGAAGGGAGGCTGGCAGCCACACAACACGGCTTCCGCAAAAACAGGTCCTGCCAGACAAACCTTGTGGAGTTCTATGACAAGGTTTCGCGATGGCTGGATGGAGGGGATGCCATGGATGTGCTATACCTGGATTTCAGCAAGGCCTTTGACGAAGTGCCCCATGATATCCTGGTGGAGAAACCGAGGAGTTTTGGGATACACCAAAACACTGTCCGGTGGACTAGGGCATGGTTGACTGACCAAACGCAGAGGGTAACCATTAGCGGGGAAGCATCGGGATGGCAGCCAGTGACAAGCGGGCTCCCCCAGGGCTCTGTCCTGGGGCCGATCCTGTTTAATCTTTTGATAAATGACATGGAAGAAGGGATGAACAGTCTGCTGATCAAATTCGCAGATGACACTAAAACTGGAGCAGTGGTCACAACTGAGGAGCAGGTACTCCAGATCCAAAAGGATCTGGACAGACTATGGAAGTGGGCGGGAGACAACAGGATGGCGTTCAATGTGGATAAGTGCAAGGTCTTGCACTTGGGGCATAGGGATGGGTGTCATAAGTACAGGTCAGGGGACAAGTGGCTGGAGAGCAGCACTTGTGAAAGGGACCTCGGGGTGCCGGTCGACTGCAGGCTAAACATGAGCCAGCCGTGTGATGCGGTGGCCAAGAGGGCGAATGCCACCCTTGGTTGCATAGCCAGAAGTGTGGCTTCTAGATCGAGAGAGGTATTACTACCACTCTATACAACTCTGGTGCACCCGCAAGTGGAGTATTGTGCTCATTTTTGGGCCCCTCATTACAGGAAGGATATAGCCGGTTGGAGTCGGTGCAGCGCAGGGCCACAAGGTTGGTGGCCGGTTGGCAGGGGATGGGGTATGGGGCGAGACTGAGGGAAATGGGTCTCTTCAGCCTGGAGGAGACTCAGAGGGGATCTGTTGGCGACATACAGGTGTGTGAGGGGATGCCACACGGAGGTGGGGAGAGACCTGTTTTCCCCTGCAGGGGAAGGCAGGACACGCTCCAATGGAGCCAAGCTCAGGGAAACAAGGTTCAATTTGGATGCCAGAAAGCGCTTCCTGACAGTCAGGACCCCAAGGGTGTGGAATGGGCTTCCCCGGGAGGTGGTTGAGGCCCCATCAGTGCGGGTGTTCAAGGATAGGCTGGACGTGCACATGGTGGGCATGTGAGCGGAGCCGGCTGGTGCCGGAGGTCAGACTAGATGGCCCGGGAGGCCCCTTCTGACTCGCTCTGTTTCTAACCAAACTAGGGAGTGCATCCCTCGGTCACTTCCACCACGGTTCTGGCTTAGGCAGCTCTGCACTTGGGATGAAACGAGCCTTCCTCAGTCTGGTGCTCCCCAGGTGTGTCAGTTCCCAGCATCTCCCAGCCCAGAGGTTCTGAAAGGCATCAAATCAGGGAAGACGTGAACGCTGAAACAGACACCCACCGAGCTGCCCTTGTTCAGCTTATATAACATCTTTGTTGCCTGCCAGGGAGGCTGGCGAGCAAACCGAGGAGAAAGGGACCACACAAACGCGCTTTCGAGACAAAGGACGACGACCCCTCCATGGTGGGACGGAACCAAAACAAGCTCCCAAGGGCAAGCCGAGGAAAACTCACTCAAAACAGACTTCTTTTTATTGTGCTCCGTCTACAGAGTGGTGGCCGCGTTGCTTGGAGGCGTTTCTGCCGCGCAGGGCCACCACGAGGACATGAGGTAGCTATCGTGACGGACGAAACAGACACGACAGAGCCTAAAAATACCACAGGAGTTCTCTGGTCCTCAGGAACCGTTTTCTGCAGCGGGGAAGCAGCCTCCTTTCTGCCCCCAAGTTCCTTCTCGGGTCCATAGGGCTTCGCCAGCACCATGTGCGACTCCTGCGCCAGCATCTTTTTTTAAAACGTTGACGTGTTGTGGGAACAGAGTTGGAAGAAGTCCGCAGGAGCGTCTCTCGCTTGATGGGAGTCGGTGGCTTTTCTGGACTTTGGAGAAGGCAGGCCTGTGTCCCCAGGAATTGGTGGAAAGCACCGGCCTCCCGAACAGGCAGGAATGGGGTGCCCCACAGGGCGATCCTTCAGCAGCCCGCCGGAGAGGGGGAGAAGTAGTAGACAGCGAGCAGGATGGCGTAGACCATCACCAGCACCGTGCCTGGGGCGGGAGGAACCGGGAGCAGGTCAGCGCTGGGGCCGGGGGGGCCGCAGCGTGGCGCTGCGATGCAGAGGCTGTGTCGTCGTCGTCGTCGTCCCCCCCCCCCCCCGCTGCTTGCATCAGGATAAAGGTGTGTTTTTACACACTGCACGACCCGGGTGGATTAGGGTTGGGGTTGAATGCCAAAATGCCTGCATTTCGTTCTCCTTTGACCTCATGAATTACGTTCTGCCCCACACCCCAAACCATGTGAAAGTGCTGTTTTTCCTTTTTGGCACCAGGCGAAAACCTTTTTATTTCCCCGTTATTTTAATGCTTAATTGGTTGTAATGTGCTTTATATTATTGTAGCACTGCATGCTGTGCCATTTGAATTCCCATTTTACTTGTTTTCTGTAAACCGTCCTGAGATGCCAGTAGAGGGACAGTTTATAAAAGCTGGAAGGAAGGAAGGAAGGAAGGAAGGAAGGAAGGAAGGAAGGAAGGAAGTTTACAGCTTGGCTGGACAGGATGTGAGTTGCAGTTCAAAATATCTGGAGAGCCTCGTCGGCCGACGGCTGAGCACCTCAGCAGGAGCCCTGGGCCCCAGACATCCAGGCGTCCTTACCTTGGAAGTAATCGCATTTGCCATCCATGAAGATGTAATTGATGAGCACCACGCTGAACATGCTGGCGTAGACGTGGAGGTCGCTGAAGACCAGGATGAAATCTGTAGGCTGCAGAGGAGGAGGAGGAGGAGGAGGAGGACCACCCAGTGAGTTGAAGGACATCAAGGCTGGAGATCTGGACAGAATGCCCACTAAAAGACGACTTCTAATGCTTAGACCTCCGCATTAAAAAATCTGCGTCCCGTCTCTTCTTGGGAAGATTCATCACTGAACTTTCCGGTGGCCGATTTATCTAAACGCCCCTTGATCTGAGATGTCCTCACGCTCCACAGATGGTGGCAAAATACCCGCAGGGACAACATTACCTGAGCCACTGCCTGATCTGTGACAGCCCCAAGTTTATGGACGCTTCTCTCTGAGACGCTCACCTGGTGCCGGCAGCACCGTCTTTTCGGCACCGGGAAACGATGCAGCCACTTCCCCAGCCGTTTGGGCATCTGCTACAGCCCAGCCGTCATGGGCGGCTCGGGGGGGCGCCCGTTCCAGGCCCCACACGCGCCGAGCTTCCCCTGCGGGGACCGCCAGGGCCACCCTGCTGCCCGCCCAGACTTACGTAGAAGATGGTGAAGAGCACGAGGATGGGGATCTGCAGCATGCACACCTGGACCGCGATGCAGTTGCCGATCTCGATGCTGGAGGGAGAAGGCGCGGGAGGAGGCGGTGAGCGGCGGCAGGGCAGAGGTCGGGGTCGCAGGGCTGTGTGGGCTGCGGGGCAGAGGTCGGGAGCAGCGCACATAGAAAAGCCGGGCGAGAGGAACTGCACCGGCCGCCGCAGCCGCCTCTCCCCAGGAGGGGCCGGCTTGGGGCTGCGGGGGCCCGCGGCTGCGTGCTTTGCGAGCTCCGGGCTGCGCAGAAAGCTCTCCGGGAGGCCGGACCAAATGGCCCCCCTGGCCCTGCAAGGTGAACCACGGCAGAGCGGCTGCTCTGAGTGCAGAGGGGTCCCCGGCTCGATCTTGGGGTGAGGGAGACCCCCAGGGAACTCGTGCTGCCAGTCCGCGTCAGCGGTGCAGGCCCAGGGGAACCTGGGCCGGCCTTGCACTTCCCTGCACGTGACTTTCGACCGAGGCGCCCACTTCCGGGTTCTTTATGGGGTCCAGACCAGCCCCTTGGTGTGCCTGTTCCCTGGATGCCTTTCCCTCCTCCTGCCTCGGGGGCCCGTTCCACAAGGACGTGTGGTGTGTGGTGCAGCGCGAGGGGGGGCCCCGGAACACGCCACCGTTCCCAGCTCTCCAGGAAGCCACTGAAGCAGCTGCACAGAGCGGGACAGGCCTGGGCGTGGGGACAGTGACCGCATCACCCACAAATCCAACATGAGCCACCCAGAAATGCACCCCTCTGGCTGCCGCCTGCTTCGAGCACCCTCCCCTCCCCTCCCCTGGGAAGCTCGAAATCCCGACACCGGATGCCCAAGATCCGGGGCGTGTGGTGGTGGAACAGACCAGAGAGCCGGCAGGCATTTCGGGGACAAAGCCGATGGGCACGCAAGCCGGCCGGGGAGGACCCACCTTAAGCTGAGGTTGTTCTGCAGGGCAAACTGGATGCCGTTGACGATTTCGGGGATTTCAGGCACCATGGCGAGCACCGTCACGCCTATGAAATACTGGGGGAAGGCCTGGTTTGTGGCAGGGAGCAGCCCCTCCGGCTGGCTCACCCTGCCTGCACCTGCCCCCCCCAGGGCTATGCCTCCCCTGGGCTATGCCCCCTCCTCCACCCGCAGCTCATGCGGTGGCCACCCAGCTCTTGCGCCCCAAGCGGTGAGAAGGCCTCTGCGAGGCTCAGCTTGCGGCTCAAGCGCGGCCCTGCCGTCGCTCCGCCCGTCCTGCCGAACGCGGCAGCCCTTCCCCACAACTGGCCGTTGGGCCAGGAAACCGGGGGCAGGCCCTGGTGGACACCCACAGGTCTCCAGCCCCGCCCAAAGGCTGGACTATGTGGCCCAGGCTTGGCTTGGCTTGGCTTGGCTTGGCTTGGCTCGGCTCGGCTCACGGCCGCTGCCTTTGCTGGCCACGTGCCGCCACGCAAGCCTCCCGCCTCCTCCGAGCTTCCCGGACAGGATGAAGTGGGCAGGGCCCCTGGGCACCTCCGGAGCGGGCCGGCCGCTGCCGCACTCACCTGCGAGACGGGCGAGTGCTTCAGGATGGGGCTGATGTGCTCCGTGGCCAGGTCGGCGCAGGCGGACATGCCGAGGGTGGCCACCAGCAGGATGAGCATGGCCCTCCAGCGCGACCAGTGCACCACCGCGCTGTGGTGGTGGCCGGGCACTGCGGGGGGAAGGCGAGGGGTTCGCGGGCGACTGGCGGCGACGCGGCGGCCACCCGCACCCCGGCCCTGGGCTGCTGCCGGGCTCGGGCTGGCAGCCCTGCTGAGGCTGCCTCAGCTCCACCTCGGAGAGCCTTCCGAGTCCATCGGGGACCCGGAAGGGAGGGGCCTTTCTTTGGCTTAACTGATGTGCCGGGGAAAATCTCCACGGAGCACGCTCCGCAGGGCGATCGCCACTGCAGACCACCTCTCCCCTGGCCGGGCCAGGTCTGCGGGAGGGTGCAAACTGGCAGAAGAATTTATCTGGGGCGATCCAGATGAGGAGCTAAGTGGGCGGCTTTACTTCCCGTGGCGCTTAAATGAACCCTAATGGGGACTGAGGAGTCTGTGTGCACAGGCACGCAATTGCGCACCCATTTGCAGCCGATGGGCCCAGCTCCCCGACCAGCAGCTGCGCTAAGAAGCACGCGGGGATCCTGGGAAGGGGGCAGAATGGCCCCCCCCC
>NW_025335268.1:74066120-74123606 GCF_004798865.1 Varanus komodoensis | reverse complement strand
CCCCCCCCCCAGAAGACGCCTGTGAGAGGAGAAGCTCTTTGGGGGCCGGAGCATGCACACCTCCCGCCCTGGGCCCCGGGCCCCAGACCCCGCCCCCCGCCCAGGGCTGCCCTCGCTCTGGCTCACTGTGGCAGTCGCTGATGTGGATGTCGTAGATGTGGGAATGCGTCTTCAGGGTGAAGATGAGCCCGATGAGATATGCCACGGGCAGCAGAAGCGAGACCGTGTACACCAGGGGCCTGCCGGGCAGAGAGCGTTGCAGGGGGAGAGGCCCCGGGGCCGCGGCTGCTCCCTGCCCACCCGCCCGGCCCCCAAGCGCCCAAAGCATCACGCTGCTTTGGCACGCTGCGCCTCGCAGCCCTCAGGTGGATTCCGCTTTGGAGACGCTCTCGGGGCCCACACCTCTGCGACGGGGGGGGGGGGGGGCGGGCAAATAGGGGCAGCCAAAAATATCGGTTCCCGGTTCAGGTTTGCAGGAATTGCTTCCGCAGACAGACAGCGCCGCTTTTCTGAATGGGGGGCAGGGCCAACACAAAACCTGGGACCCACCACGGGGGAAGAGGTGTGGCCCCCGGAGGCCCCTCCGAGGGCCCGATCTGGCCCTCAGCCCTGCGGTTCCACACCCCAGCAGAGCACTGGAGGCGCCTCGTGTCGGAGCGGACGAGGCCGGAAAGGGCCAGGGAGGCTGTGCTTGCAACCGGCCACTCTGCCGAGCTCCAAGCCGAGAGCTCCCATTTCTGGCTTTCAGGACCGACTTCCCAGTGGCCGTGAAGGGCGAAGCAAATCGCGCATTAAGGGTGCCTGCATGTGACGGGCCGTGTGGCTCGCATCAGCCCCCTCGCATGGAGCTCCCGTGACCAGGAGAGACGGAGAAGCGGAAGAGCCGGCAGCTCCTCTGACTGAGCAGAGGACGATGGCCATGAAACAAACCCCCGGGGAAGAGCCGGGCATGTTCAGCCCCGAGAAGCCCGAGGGGAGAGACAGCAGTGCTTTTCGGACCCTGGAGAGGCTGACACACGGGGAGGGCCAGGAGCTATTCTTGGCCACCCCAGAGCGCCGGACGTGGAGCAACCGGTTCGAGGCGCAGCGAGCCACATTCCCAGAAGCCTCCCAGACGCAACTGGGCAGCCATCTAAAAGGGCTTGGAGTCCTGCACTGAGTACGGGTGGGACCCAGGGACCCTCTGCCCCTTCCAGCTCCCCTCTTCTGCGATGCCCTGATGGCCGCCCCGTCCCCAAAGCCCTCCGGCAAGAGCGAGGAGACTTACTCCACATGGCTGTAGTAGAGGGTTCCGTTGTTCTCCATCTACCGAGAGAGCACAGACAACATCACACCGCGGATGTTACAAGCTCCGAAGCAAGGACGCCAAGCTCTCTGCAGGCTTCCGAGCCAGCCGAACGCACGCCGACACGGCGGGCTGTGGCCAGTGGCGCTCCCGACACACCAAAGGGCCCCAGTGCTGGGAAGGCGAAGCAGGCCTTCGGTCCCGGCCTCCGAGCGCAGGACAGCCAAGAGCACGCAGGCGCGCCTGTGCCCCTGTGTGTACCGTGGCTCTGAGTTCTTCCGTTCAGGAATGAAGGAGCCACTCAATGCCCCGAAACGTCGTTCTGAACTTTTTGCTGCACTCCTGTTTAGTCTGCTTTTTGAATGACTACACGTGTGTTTCAAGTGCGGGTGCTTTCCCCCATTCACACGACTCTGAAAAATGCCTCTTTGAAAATGAATTGCATTTTAAACTCCACAGCTTTTAAAAAAGGGATGCGTTTCAAACGGGCTTGCCAGCTTTGTGCATTTGCTGAGATTCCTCAAACAAGTGGCTGCTCACACTTCAGTTGCGGATGGCGGCACAACATTTTTAGACGGCGAGCAAACGTGAACCAAACCAAGTCCTCACGTTCTCCCAGCTCGGTCCCAGCTCCAAGTGAAACACAGAAATTTCGACTTACCAAGTCGAAGCGGCAGCTTTGGCATACGTAATGGCTGGATAGCTCTTGGGTGAGGTTCTGACATTCGCCACAGATCAGCCTCCCATAGACTTTGGAGAACAGTGTCGGTGCGAAGACCCCTGGCAGAAAGCAGCGTGAGAATTTCCCCGAGGAGGCAGCCGCCTCGGGGGCCACCTCCTTTGCACCTCTGTGCCACAACTAGTGCCGCTTCTCCTTCGCCCGTTTCTCTGGGCAACTAAGCCTTAGGAGAGGGCTTTCGAACTATTGGCGTGGGAAAAAAGCCAGGAAGCGGGTGGTTCGGAGAAACCAGAAGAACCACAGGGACTGAATTGGGACCCCAGGTGAGCTGGACTTGCCCTGCAGACACTTCAGGTTCAGTAGGCCATCACTGATGCCTAATCAAGGGATTGCCGCATTTGCATCTACCTGTCTATGGCTCTTAAGCTGCCCTTGCCAGCAAAAATGCTCTTTTCATGTCTGCCGGGCTCTGCTGGGTCTCTTTCATAAGGGACGGTCTAAATGCTGGCAGAGAAATGCATGCAAAACTTCTTTTAAACATACGTTTTGGCCGTGTCCCAAAGTTGCTTCTTTTGGGGAGAAGGCTATTATAGAGGTACATCGAACAGCCTTCGATATTCACAGCTATAAATCCACTTTTGAATCATCTACCTGCTCTATAGAAATGAACCAGGTGGACGGCAAGCGGGCGCTTTCTGTTCTTTCGACAGCTAAAAGACTGATCTTATAAAACCGGGAGGAAAAATGCTCACCTCTGTTAGTACAATGGATTGAGAACTTTACTGCACATTTAATCTTGGAACTGGTGACAAGCAGACACCGCCCTCTGATGAACACTTATTTAGATATTTGGTCGCTTTGACCGAAGCCTCTTGTACCAATTCATGTCCATATTTTAAGAAGAGAAAACAATACAAATGTTCAGGGCGTCTGGAGGTGGAGCATGCTTTTTATTTGCCCACAATTTAAGAATTAGGCAATTTTACATCTGGTTTTAAGTATCTACAGTCGCATTTTGATTTTGTTTTTGATCTGGATTCGGTTTTGACTTTGCTTTAATTGGAGATATGTTACTGTTGGCTTTACGTATATTCTTAATTACTGCTAACTGTTGTTTTTGATTATGGGTTGCTTGTTTTGATTTCTGTAAGCCGTCCTGAGACGCTTTGTGTATAGGACGGGGTAGAAATAGTTTAAATAAATAAATAATGCGGTTATCTGCAATGCACCACCCAGGAGCCGGCTAGCAGGAGGGCCTCCGAGTTAGCAGGGAAAGTGGGGGAAAGGTCTCGTGCGCACCCACGCGCGCACCCCCTTACCTCCCACAGACAGGAACAGGAGAGCAGAGCTAACCCCGGCGGATCTGCTGTTGAACCGCTGCTCCTGGTGGCGGATGCCTCCGATCACCATGCACAAGCCCTGGAAGGAGAGAGGAGCAGAAGCCGGGCGTCCTCCTTGCGCTCGTCCACATGGGCTTGCGGGAGAGGCCCATTGCGAACAGGAAAGGCCAGAGCACCCCCCCCGGATGTGCTGGACTACAGCCCCCATCACCCCCGGCCAGCTAGAGGTGGTGGGGCTTGTAGTGCAACACAGGAAAAGGCTGAGCTAGCAGCAACGCTTCCCTTCACTCGTGAATCAACACGAGGCCAGCTCGCAAGGCCTTCTCCTTGTCAGAGTTTCATATCTGGCAATGTCAAAAAATTAAGATCCAGACCTACTTTGTATCGGCTTATTCATGTGGCGCCCAACAGCGTTCCACATCCTGGCTGCAGAATTCTGGACCCCCGGCTGGCGGAGAGAAGGCTGACAGCCGGGGGGGGGGGGTGGCTGATGTGCCAGAAAGCCTGGGGGCAGCTCCCAGGCGACTGACTCAAGGGACATTGGCCGCTGGGATGGGGGCTGGTTGGCAGGGTGAGCCACATGAGGGGAGGCCGAGGGTCTTTTCAGCCTTGAGAGGAGGAGACTCAGAGGGGGCCTGCTAGCTACGCACAGGTACGTGAGGGGGAGCCCCGCAGAGGTGGGTCATGACCTTTCTTACCCTGTGGTGGAGGGCAGGGTGCATTCCAATGGAGGATGCCAGGAAGCACTTCCTGGCAGTCAGGACCCCGAGGGTGTGGAATGGGCTTCCACAGGAGGTGGTTGGGGCCCCATCAGTGAGGGTGTTCAAGGATAGGCTGGACGTCCACATGGCAGGCATGTCATGAGCTGAGCTGGCTGGAGCCGGGGGTCAGACTAGATGGCCCGGGAGCCCCCTTCTGACTCGCTCTGCTTCTATGGTTTTTTGACTCACCGGAACAAAAAGGATGCAGCCCAGGAGCGTCCCCGTCAGCGCAGACTTGACGATCTCCTCGTAGCACTTGTTCTTCTCGCGGGCCCCCTTGATGAGCGCCGAGATGTAGAAGGTGAGCTCCGTGATGGAGCCGAAGGTGGCGTTCACCACCGCTCCCACTGCAAAATTGCTCTGCGCCGAGATACTGGAGGGGAGAGAAGAGAAGGCGCGGCAGGAGATCCCGTGCGTTAGAGTCACTGGCCCTCCCTGCCGGGGCTCATTGGCGGAGCAGGGATGTCGGCTCCCGGGAGGAAACACTGGGAAAAACCGGCGGAGCAGGGCCATGAAGGCAGAAGCATCTCCGGTGCCGAGGACCCATCCTCCGAATCCGGCCTGCGAAGGCCAGGCTGCGAGGCATCCGGTGCCTCCCCTCAGCACAGGTGAGCTAGATGCTCCGGATTGTTTGCTTGGCTGGCTACCGAATTCCGATCCCACCCCAACTGGCAAATGCCCTCGAGCCCATTCACTATCACCATAATTAAATCAGAACAATAACATTATTACTGAGCGAGCAGTAACAATAGGAATCTGAGCAACAGGTTAAGGGTGGAACACCTGCTAGAAGAGAAAGGTCCTACCTAACCTGATGTCTAAAAGTATATGGTGAAGACCCCAAGAGAAGCCCCCTGGAGAGGACCTTCCAGGGGTGGGGGGCCACAGCAGAGAAGGCCTGTCCTCTTTTTGTACTCCACGCCCCTAACGGCAGGTCTCTCTTTTTAGCATCTCTCTCCACACAGGTGGAGCCGTACACAGCTCAGAATCCAGCAAAAACTGCAGAATCTTACGAATGCTTGATCTTAAGAAGTCCCGTTTCTAGATTTTGTGGAGTTTTTTTTTTAAAGCCTTACCTGGCAATCGCCATGCCGATGTAGTACGAGAGGGGAACGATTGACAGCAGGGCCAAGGTGAACTTCGTCACGGAGCTGGTGTAATAGTTACGCTTGTCTGTGTAGCCCAGAATGAGCGTTACGAGGACCAGGGGAAGCAGGTCTGGCGGGGAGGGTTAAGGACAGAAGCCCACGGGCCCCCCCAGCCGGCGATGGAGAGGCTTCGTTGCTGGCAGCACCCCCCTCTGCCGCGGAGAGCTGGAAGGGGGCCAAGGCGCCGCGTCGGGCCCGCCGAGCTCAGGTGGGACGGCAAGGATTCCCCGGAACTGCCCACCCCACCGTCTGACGTGCAACACCTTCCCGAGCTGGGCTGAGGGGTGGGCAGGAGCCGAGAGGTGGGGAGGAAGGCGTGGGCACCCCACAGCCGGGCTAAAAGTATTCTGCAAACCAGCCCACCGTCTCCAGCACGGCCTCTAGGGAAGCTGCAGCCCCGCAGCTCTTGCTTTGGAAAGAGTCCCCTCCCAGGCCCCAGGATTCAGCCGGGTTTGGTCACTACGGTTGTGGAGATACGCAACAATAACAGGCAGTTTTAGGCAAATCAATTCAGGCTGTACAAGCAAAAGATAATCGCATGCCTAGGAGCCTGGGAGCGGGGGGAACGGCGCCGTGTTCTCGCTCCGAAGAGGCGGCACCCCAAAGGAGGGACCCGGGGCCAGGAAGGATACTGACGGCAAATACGTTGATCCCGTCCACAGCGTACTTGTAATAATAAGCATTGACGGCCTGGTAGCAGCAGAGCACGACTTCCGCATCGAGGGGCACCTCCGTCTGCAGCGGGAGGGAAAAGCAGAAGCTGCCCGTCACCGCAGGCCCCCCCTCCACACCCCCCCCCCCACTCCGGAGAGGCTTGCACTGCACCCTCCAAACACGCTCGGTCCTGCAGGTCATGTTTTCCTCCACTTCTCTACTCGGACCTCGATCCAAGATAAAGATGCACGTGATTTCGGCAGCAGCACCCCCCACCCCCAGCCTGCATTTGGCTTTCCGGATCTTGCTTTCCATCTTTGGGTTTATTTTTTTTTGGGGTTATCTACTGATTTGTACTGAATTTTGGTCTTTCCCCTCTGCGCTGGCTCTCCCCCCTGGCCAGTCTTGCAATTCTGTACTGCTCCCCCCTGTAAGTGGAGGAGAACCCCAAAAAGCATGTATAGGATTCTACAGGCAGAGACATGCAATCCATTTTTTCTTCCTAAATTGACTCAGCGGAACTATCTTGAACAAAATGCGGGCAAGAAAACGGTTCTGCGGGGGACCTGAATAGATAAGGCAATAGATAAGGTTTCTGTTCTGTGCGCAAAAGAGGTGCCAGCTACAACTGTGAGTAACAGCTGAAACACCACATTTGCCAGGATCCGGGTTTGGCCTGGCCGCTCTCACAGCAGCCAAGTCTCTGCTCAGGCAAAGCAACCCACAACTCATGCCTAGAAATACTCGTTATTGATGAGTCAATCCAATAACCTTAATAGGGAGCAGAGATCTGGATTGTCTTGTTTTGCCTAATCAACAGAGCGTCACTTCAAAGTCATTCTGTACACATCAGTTCTCTCAATTGTAGGTTGCACCGTATTTGTGTTTTGTGTCTACTGGACACAACTATGTCTCGTTCAAAAGAGGTTGTCTAATTCAGCTGATTTCTGGCAGATCAATACAACGAGTGCTTCTTTTAAACACACATTTTAGCCATGCCCAGTAGTTGCGTCTTTAGGGAGGCTAAATTATTAATTACGCAACTAAATTTTGCACTGGAACAGTCTTTGATATTTACGGATGTACACACTCTTTTAGAATCAAGAATCTTAGAAGAGTAAAGTTGGAAGGGGCCATGAAGGCCATGGAGTCCAACCCCTGCTGTTGCAGGACACCAGTTCACACCATCCCACTCTGACTGCCCAGTTTCTTCTTCAAGATCTCTAGTGGGGGAGAGTCCAGCACCTCTGCAGGCAGCTGGTTCCACTGCCGTGTTGCTCTGACAGGGAGGAAGCTTTTCCTGACGTCCAGCCTGAATCTGGCTTGTTGCAACTTGAGCTGATTCTTCCATGCCCTACACTCTGGTATCAGTGAGAAGAGATCCTGACCTTCCTCTTTTGACAGCCTTAGAGATACTTCTACAGGGATAAGTACCCTATAAGTACTTACCTACTTCCCTGCTTCATGGAAATAGAAACATAGAAACAGAGCGAGTCAGAAGGGGCCTCTCGGGCCATCTAGTCTGACCCCCAGCTCTAGCTGGCTCCGTTCACGACATGCCCGCCATGTGCATGTCCAGCCTGTCCTTGAACACCCACACCGATGGAGCCTCAACGACCTCCCGGGGAAGCCCATTCCACACCTCGGGGTCCCAACTGTCAGGAAGTGCTTCCTGGCACCCAAACTGAACCTTGGCTCCCTGAGCTTTGCTCCATTGGAGCGCGTCCTGCCTTCCTCTGCAGGGGAGAACAGGTCTCGACCCACCTCCGTGTGACATCCGCTCACATACCTGTATGTCGCCAACAGATCCCCTGAGTCTCCTCCAGTGGAAGAGAAATGGGTTCTCTGAGCCTTTCAGAAGCTACATGATTTGTATTACGAAACTGGGAGAAAAAATGCTCACCTCCAACAGGATCAGCCACACCCCCAAAAGTTTGTCAGCTGCAAGGTCTTAATGCGCTGGCCGTGAAGAAGCCGCAGCGACCTGAGCCAGAGGGCCTCCAACTGACTCCCGCCTCGGCCCCTCTTCGCGGCCCTCGCTCACGCGATGCCTCATGCCACTTGCTCACCTTTCGCAGGCGCTGCACGTGGACACGCTCCGGGGGCAGCAGCAGGACCTTGGTGACCATGCGGGCGTTCAGTTTGCAGATGGGGATGAGGAAGACGAGGAGCCAGCAGACGAGGCAGATCAGGCCGTGGGCCAGGCAGAGGACGGGGTAGCCCAAGGCGAGCCAGACGTAGGCGCTGCAGTACCGCTGGTGCAGGGGGAGAGAGAGCACGCGTCAGGGGGCAGGGCGGTGCTTCCCCACAGCCGAGGGGCGCTGCTGCAACTGGCGGACCTGTGGCCTCAGAACTGTCTGCCTCCAACCTGCCGGCAGTTTTAGTAAGGATTTTTTGTGCTGTTGGGGTGCCAGGTCTCCCAGGTGGGGCGGAGGACTCCACAGGCCCGGCAGCTGGTGGGTGGGGTGACGGGAGCCCCTGCTTCTCCGATGGGAGGGAAATCAGTGTGCAGGGACCCCCCGGGGAGGAATCCCTCCAAGGAGCTGCACAGGTCAGACGGAGGGGCCCGCAAACCAGCCAAGGCTGCGGGTGGCGTGTTCTCTGGGGACTCGGGGCTGGGTGTCCCACAGTCAGATGCCAGATGGCCTTTTGGGGCCAAAGCGCGGGGCGTCTACAAAATGGGAGCAGAACTCCAGGGGAAAGAGCCCCAAGCGGCCAGACCTCTGCTGCTGCTTTCTGTTTTTGGAGCCCACAACATCATGGTGCCGGAGGTCAGACTAGATGGCTCGGGAGGCCCCTTCTGACTCACTCTGTGTCTGTGTTTCTATTCCTCACGAGAGCAGAGGAGCTGAGAATGCGGAGGCCGCCCCTGCTTTCTCACCCACATCCTCGGAAACGCTTGTTTCTAACATGCGTCCCTGTGTGGGGATGCCGGGGGTGGGGGCACGCTGGCTCAGCCCCCCAGGCACTTGGACGGAAGCGATTCCTGCCCTGCCAGGAGGCGCTGGATGCCCGGCCGGGGGCCTTCTCCGTGCAGGGCCGGGCCTCTGCTGTGAAGCTGCAGAAGGGCCCTCTGGCTTGCAGCTGGACAGCACAGCGGCAGCCGGGCCTCCCATCCCCGAGCGGGGGCCTCCCGGCTCTTGGGGTGTGGGGAAGAGGAGGAACAGCAGAGCTCGCTCTGCCCCTCCACTGGCAAGCAGCAAATTGTCCCAGCGCAAAAGGAGGGAGGCGGAGGTTCTTGGGCACCTGTGCTCTCCTGGAAAGCCAGAAGGCGGTGCTCCTCAGGACCACCTCCCCAGGGAGAGCCAAGGCCCGCAGGTGGCTGTGCTACTCCTCATCCCTACGGGCAGTTTTCCTCTGCTGCAGCAGCAGCTTGCTGACAAGCCGGGGGTGCTTCATTGCCCCTTCAAGACCGAGCCGCCCCACGGGCCCTGTGTCGCAACAGGGGCAGCTCCCAAGACTGTATCAGTGCTGGGAGAATCTTCCCGCAGCCAAGGCACGAAGGAACAGCCAAATCTAGCTGTGAACACACGCGACAGAAGGAAGTGAAAGCCACCGCCGTCTGGGGGTCTGCTTCCGCCACGCCACTGGGCCTGGAGGGAGCCCTGCCTCGTGCCCACCCGGGGGAGCGCGTGTGGCAGCCGCAGAGGGGCTGCGAAGGCCCGAGCCTCACCCAGCGGGAAGCGCCGCAGGCACCGGCCGGCTCTTGCCACGCGAGGAGCGGAGTCGTCTCCTTGGCCTCGTTCACTTCGGCTATGACGTTGTACCTGTTGAACTTCAGGCTGCAGTTCGGGCTGTGGTCCTTCATCTGCAAGGCACGGGAGGCAGGGAAGACGAGGCCCTCTACCCATTTCACAGTTTGGCCTGGGAAGGGCGGAGGCTGGACTCCTACTCCTCTGGAGGGCACTGGGTCGGGGAAGGCTTGCGAGCCCCAGACCGGGAAATGCCCTCCTTATGCTCCCCCCAGCCAAGCCTGCGTGTGAGCCGGTTTCTCCCTCCCTTTCTTCCTCTCCCGCAAACTCCGATGAAACTTTGCAAGCACAGCCCCTTCAATAAAACTTAACAGGTCACAGAGCGGCATAAATCAAAGTTCCAGCTCCTGGGATGTGCAAGATCCCATGTAAAAAGCAGAACCCAAGTGGGAGCACCCCCCTCCTATCCTTCCTTTCAGAACGATCCTACCTCCTTCCAGACGGTGGGAATGGTGGGCACTTCCTAACTGGTCTCCGACCAGGGTGCAGGACCACCCTCCCTCTCCACCCCTCCCTGTTCTGAAATGCCCCCTCCTTCTCCCAGACGGGCTGGTTCTCACGCTCCGAGAGTTTTCCCTGAAGCCGCCCGGCCCTCTGCCCCTCGGCCTCCTCCTGAGAAGCGGGCAAATCTCTCTGAGCAGCCCATGATGCACGCGAGCCGGGCCGAGCGCCTGCGTCCGCCGCTTGTCCCCCCCGAGTGCTCGGTGTGACACGCTGCGTGTCCCCCCCGGAGGGGGTCAGCACTGCAACAGGACCGTCCTTCTCTGGAGGTCTGAAATGCCGCATCCATCCGTGGCCGCGGAGAACGGCCAGGCCGCTGCCAAAGCGGGTCCCACACCGTGAAGCCAGGCAGCCGGCCACATGGGGGAAGAAGCCAGACCACGGGGGCCGCGCGATGCGCCACAGAGCGCCCTTCGGTGGCTATTTCCCCCACGGCGCTCCAGCTGTTGCTGTACTGGGATTCCCATCAACCCTGGCCAGCCAGGCCAAGGGCGATGGATGCTGGGAGCTGCAGGCCCAAACATCTAGGGGGCGGCACAGTCCTCGCCCCAAATCCAAGAAGAGGCTGTGCTTGCGCTGAGACTCCCCTGGACTCCTCTGTGCACCATCGGGCGAGCCAAGTGTGCTGGCGGCCCCCCACGGCCCTGCCACCTCCTTCCCGCGTGGGCCTGAGGGCTGGTCCCAAGTTCCAGCCATGTATGAGCATTCGCTCCCCGCACCCCCCCAGCCCTGGACCTGCTCCCCCCCGCTAATGCCCACGGGGATGTGGGAGGCAAGCCAGAGCCCAGCCCCTGGTGAGACGCTGCAGCAGGTCGCTCCCTCTGCTCCAGCAGGTATCTGGTCCTGAGCCCCCCAGCCGGGCTGGAGAGGAAGGGCAGCGTCTTACAGATCTGACCAGGAACTGGGAGCCCCCCGGCCAGCGGGCCGCATCCAGTCCCGCCTGGGCTGGGAGCTGCTGCCATGCAGCCAGGGAGCATTTGCAGGCAGGCTGCGCCCGAGCGCCACTGGAGCTGCCGCACAGAACGGCGGGCGATCTGCCGGCCAGAGGGCCGCGGACCGGAGGGGCCGCGTCCTGCCCCCGCACAGCACGCTAGAGGCGGAAAGAGCGCCCGGCCCGCCGACCGGTCCTTGGAACGCGGCTCCCCGGCATCTCCCAGCTGGCAGCTTCCCCTCAGGCTGAAAACGCGTCCCCACAGCCGGGCGGGTGGCGCGCAACTGGCCCGCCTCGGGGCATGAAGACCCTTGCGACAGGCACTCGTGGCGAGGCGGATGAGCCGGAATGGAAGTGCCCCGCGAGGGGCCGCGCACACCTCTCCGGCAAGCCGGCTGCCCCCTCCTCGGCATGCCCGCGGCATCCGTCCCGCATCCCATCCTCCCCGCCCGGCCAGACACCGCAAAGGACCAGGTGCCACGGCTACGGAGACCGGCCAACCGGTGCAGGGCTCTTCCCGATAACGAGTGTCGCCCCCCCGTCCCCCCCACGGCACTCACCTTCTGAATTACCTTTCCAAAGGGCCACAGGAAGTACGCGGCAAGTTTCCAGCACAGCTTTCCTGCGGTGGGGAAGCAGGGGAGGGAGAGAGAGAGGCAGGGGGCGGCTGGCTGGGGCAAGTGGCTCATGACCCCGGCGGCCGCGGCCTGTGGGCTAATCCGGGACGGGGCGAGGGAGGACGACGCCGGCTTGTCTGCACAGCGAGGCCGGAGCCGTGCCACATTCGGCGGCTGGGATTCGGTCTCAACGTGCCCGCCGCGAAGCGCACGCCCCAGCCTGGGGTTCCCCGGAGCCGAGCGGGGCCGCGGGGGGCAGCCGATTTCGGAGGGCGTGCCTTTGAGGGTCCCCGCGAGTCGGAGGCGGCTTGACAGCCCAGCCGGTGCGCCAGCAGTGCCCTCCGGAGCGAGGGCGCATGCTGCGGCAGTCCCCTGCGCCGCACCCCCGAGGAGGACCCCACCTGCAGGCCGCAATCTCTAGCAGGTTTATCTTCGCAGGGCTAAGCCGTGGGGCCCTGGCCTTTATCCCTCCGACCCAACCCTGGTGGCACCCGGGGATTTCTGAGCGCTCTCCTCTCTGCCTCGTTCTCTCTCCAGCCTTCTGCCTGCAGCGCCTGGCGGTGGACCCCTCGCCTTAAGCTCCTCACGTGGCCCCAGATACTCAGGCCTAGCTGCACGACCTCTACCGCCAGGCACCTCGTTCCCCCCGAATCCAGCCTGCCGCCTCCTCCAGCCCCCCCGTCTCTTCCTCCCTCTCACGACCGCTTTGCCAAACCAGGGGGCTGCCCTCCCATGCCGCTTGGGGCTGCTTGTCCTCGGGCACAGCCGCGACCGCTTCCGGGCCGCCGGACTCACCGTATGGTGCCCCCAGGACCGTGAGGAACATCAGCGCCGAGACCAGAGCGTAGAGCGCGCTGAGCCACCACCCGAAGAAGAGCAGGTAGACGAGGTTCCCGCACGTCACCATGGAGCCTGGGCGGAGGGGGAGACGGCAACATGGCCGGGGGGTGACCGCCCGGCCCAGGGCCGGCCCTGCTGTGACGCAGCGGGAAGGCCGCCTCAGGTGGCGAATTCTGGGGGTGGCTCGAGAGAGCGCAGCCGGAGCGCAGCGCAGAGCACGCCACCTGCCCCGGGGAACGAGTCCCTCGGCTGCCTTCAGGTGCAGCAGGTGGGTGGCAGCAGAGCAGAGACTCCGTGGCCAGTCTGGCTGTCTTCTGCAGAGGCACAGGCGCACCATCGTGGCCTCTGCCACAGGCTGCAAAAGGCTGTGGGGTGGCCTGACCCTGGGCGCCATCTTGCCTTCCTTCAGAGCGGGGGGGCTCTGGAGAGCCCGACTTTCCAGAGAGAGCGGGGCACAACTTCTCATGGGCAGGGAATGGGGGGAGGAAGGGTCCCGGGCGCCACTCAAAATGCTGCCGCCAACGCCAACGGAGAGCTAATGGTTACAGCTGGACTGTCCCCACCCAGCATGAGTGGCCAGGGGATAATGGGAGTTGTAGTACAACACATCTGGGCAGCAGTAGGTTGGGGTTCTTTGTGCTCCATCTGTGTAAGCCGCCTTGGGACCACGCTATGGGGAAAGGTGGCACAGGAACGCCAGGCACTGGCACTGGGGGTTCGGGCCCTCCGGCTCGGGGCCAGGCCAGAGTGGCGGCTGGAAGCGGCCCGGTTCCTACCTTTGGAGCTTCTGATGATGTTCAGGTCCGAGTAGAGTTCCTTCACAATCTCAGAGCGGTCTTCCCAGGGCCTGGCGGTCACGTGGCTCTTCCATTTCTTGAAGCCGAACTGCAAGAGGGAGGGCAGGACGGAGCACTCCCTCTCTGGGCCTGTTCCGTGAGGAAGCAGCCTTCCCCAGATGGCACCTGCCCCATGTGCTGGACTACAGCCCCCATCACTCCAGCAGCTGGGCTGGCTGGGGATGAGGAGAGTCCTAATCCAACATGGCAGGTTCTAGGATTCTTGGGCGGGGAAGCCCTGGAAGTTACTGGGGCGCAATAGCAGTTTGGCATTAGATGGGCTGCAAAGAAGTCGAAGGAAATTATGGGAGCAGCCGGACTTCCTTGCCAATCGGGATGCAGCCTCCTGCCCCAGGACAATGCTCTGGCCACGGTGTGAAGGCACCGGTGCCTGAAGCTAAGCAGGCCTGGACCTGGCCAGTGCCTGGACGGGAGAGCACCCGGGCACCCATGTAGGCCACCCTGAACCCCAGGATAGGAGAGGCAGAACTGATGTATCGGAACAGAGCATCCTCTGCCATCCAATTCATGGCAAAGGCTTCCTGCCCTCCTCTCCCACCCTGCGATCTGCCCTTCAGGATATCTGCATCCTCTTCTCCAGACGATGCTTACGGTAAGCCCCTCTCTCTGGAGAAGGATCTGTCTGACTTCAAAAGCCCTTTGCACAGGGGTGAAAAAGTCTCCGGGAATCTTGAATGAAGGCGGAACGCAGCATCTGGCTCTTTTTTATCGTACTCTGCCAATTTCCAAGCTTATTTCCGTTCTTGGCAAGCAGGATTTTTTGGCCAGCTGATTGTGGCTGAATTAATCCCAGATTCCTTACCCTGAATCCAAGTGTCTCCCATCCACTAACATAACTACGAACGTTCTTGTCCGTTCCAAACGCAAAACCTCCCCAACTGCCCCAGACGCATCCTGCCTTGATACCCCGGGGTTGGATGCACCTCTAAAAGCAGAGGCGTCAACTCAAATTCCCCCCACCCCCTTTAAGCTTCGCTCTTCAGCGAAGTCAAATAACTCTGTTGCCTCATCACCACTTTGAGAAACTCACTCTGCCCACGGAACCAATTCCTGACCTTTTTCTCTGACTTGTGTAAACTTCTCTCAACGCAGACGCTTAAGCAGGCTTAGCAGCACAAAACCCCGTTCAGTCGACCCCCCACTCCCTGCGGCCCCCACTCTCCCTGGGATGAGCCCAAGGTGGCAGGGCAGAGAAAGCAAGGGACAATGGTCCGGCAGGGAAGGTGACAAGCCGCCCACCAGCGCCCCTGTGCTGTGCCACATGGGAATGCCCCGTCCCCACCGCACCCCCGGCCTCAGCCACTCAAGGACGGGCAAGACGGCAGACCTTGTAATTGTTGGAGAGCTTGTGGGCTTCCACCTCGTTCTCCGCCGTGATGGTCGTCTTCATCAGGCAGCTGTCGCAGGCCTGGGCCTCCTCCGAGTGATGAGGGCAGCAAGAGGGACCGGAGAGCACTGCAGGGGGAAGAGGAGTGGGCGAGCTGGCTTTCCCAAGGCTTTTCTGCCCTCTCGGGTCAGGAGAGGCCCACGGGCGCAAAGCCCCAGGCCGGCTGGGAATCCGGCCCTCCTCGAGTTCCGCTGTGGCCTCTTCCCCCACAAACGCCGAGTTGTTTGGCCCTTCGGGGACTTGTGTCCCAGTTGCGTTGCTGGTAGGAAGGGCTTCCAGCTAAAGTGGGCCACCTGGAAGCCCGCTTCGGCCTTCATCCCTGGAATGTGGGCCTGGGACCCTCCCTGGGATAGAACTCGGCCCCCGTTCGACGGTTCCCAAGGAGATGAAGTGCAGCATCTCCCTCAAGACAAAGGAAGTGGCCCTTCCCCGACCGGGCTCCTGCAGACGTGCTGAGCCACGCATGCTGGGGATGCTGGGAACTGCAGCCCAGCACACTGGAGGCGGCTGGGCCGGGCAAAGCTGCCTCGACAGGCGTGCTCAGTTAGGGGCTCGCACGAGGCAAGGCTGGCCGGGCGAGGGGAGAGGCGGGAGCCGGGGCAGGGGGTGCTCCCTCTCCCAGCTGGCCTCTGCCGTCGCCAGGATGGGCCTCCCACCGCAGCCCCCACCGGGAGAACGCGTACCTGGCGCTATCCTGGGCGTGAGGAAGCCGTGCCCGTGGTGGTGGGACCCCGAATGCATGTCCCCCAGGTCGCCGTGGGCGCCGAGGGCGGCACAGTGCCCGTCACAGAGGGAGCCCCTCCGGTGCGGGTCGGCCTTGCACCCCATCTCTTTGGGGAAGTCTGGAAGGCAAGACAAAGCCACGGGTTGTCCGCTCAGGTGCCCCACCGGTTCTTCTTCTTCTTCTTCTTGGCAGGCTCATGCAGCTCCCCTCCGGAATTTGTCACAGCTCCGCTATGTCCAGAGCATTCCCTGGACCACTTCCAAGCGGCTCAGACGAGCAATCCTGCTTTTTCCCAGGCCCAGCCAGCGACACACGGGCAGCGAACACGGAAGGGCGGATTCACACTCCCCCCCCGGGAGGCGCTGTCCGTGCGAGGGGGTCGTAGCTTCCGAAGCAGGAGGCATGCCAGCCGAGAGTCCAAAGGCAAACCCCTTCGAAGAGAAGGGGGCCAGGAGCATCTCACCTCATTCCAATGATCTGTCTGCCGATTTCACTGAACGGTTCACCATTTCTGTCTAATATATCCTGACGCTGGATCTCGAGTAAGGGAAGGAAGGCGCAACTCCAATTCATGAAGCTCTTGGGAGCACCGTTTCACTAGCGCATGGGCCAAACACAAAAGGGGTGGGGCCAAAATCCTAGAGTAGGCTTGGAAGGGGCCATGAAGGCCATCAAGTCCACCCCCTGCCGCTGCAGGACACCAAGTGACACCATCCCACTCAGAGGGCTGCCCAGTTTCTTTTTCTATGTCTCCAGTGTGGGAGAGCCCCCACCTCCCCAGGCAGCTGGTCCCACTGCCATACTGCTCTGACCATGAGGAAGCTCTTCCTGATGTCCAGCCTGAATCTGGGTTGTCACAACCTGAGCTGATTCTTCTGTGTCCTGCACTCTGGGATCAGCAAGGAGAGATCTTGACCTTCCTCTTTGTGGCAGCCCTTGAGGTGCTTATAGCGGGATCTCATGTCCCCCCTCAGCCTTCTCTTCTCAAGGCTGAACAGGCCCAGTTCTCTCTCAAAGATTCCCAAAATGTCAGCCTATCTCCAGTTAAAGCTCTGACTGCCAGCAACTAGGCCAGAGAAGAGGAACTTCAATCCATCAGAACGGGGTACATGAACCAAAATGGGAGACCACTGAGCAGCCAGATGGAATTCCACAGGGGAATCCAAAACCCCCGAACCTGCATCGGCCCACCTCTGGCTGCCTTTGCATCGTGCCGGAGTGCTTATAGCCTGCATTTGTCGTTGCACTGGGCTCAAACCTCCCCTGGAACCACTAAGGAGCCCCAGGTGAGTCACGTGCCTCTCAGCCAGCCAGTCATCGGCAGCAAGGGGATAATCCTGGCCTCGTTTACAAGGCAGCATAAGATCAGAAGGAGCAAAACCTTTTTTATTCAAATGTCATTTTAACTGTTAATAGTATTTATTTATTTTATTCTTTGGCCAGGGCGACTTAATTTAATTTATACTGTTAATTTATATTATTTTAAGGAAGTTTATTTTTGTTTGTGAGCCGCCCCGAGGCTTTGGCGAATGGGGCGGCATAGAATTTCCTAAATAAAATAATAAATAAAATAAAACTCTTGAGGAACCTCAAGTGTAGGACACATTCCATTATTAAGGCTGCTAAGTCATCTACACCAGACTGAGGAAGGCCAGCACCAGCTGGGAGCAAGAAGGGAGACCGGAACGCTCCGTCCTTCCGAGCTGACGCCACCCTCCAAACCCCAAGGAGCTCAAAGAGCCCCATGAAATGAGAGCAGGCATCTCCTAACGTTGATGAGAACACGCACTGTTCATTCTCAGCTCATATGACACATACCCCGAGACAATCAATTCGACAACCGAGGCTGTAGCAGTTAAGGCCAAGCCATCCCAAAGGCTGGAATCTTGCAGGATTTGCTATCCTCTACCCAAGCAAGATGGGAAGCCCCCCCCCCTCCGCCCCCGCCCAAAGACTCCCACCACTTATGGGCAACTGGAGAAGTTGGAAGGGGTCTGACGGATTCACTCGCCTCCCTTATCATGAGAATATTTCCACCAGGCCTAGCAATGGGTTTGAGCCACAAGAATTAAACCAAAGCTCCAGGTTTGCAGGCAGAACTCCTGATCATGGCTGACTTCAGACAACGTGGTAATCCATGCTCCACATGCGTGCAGGTTCAACCCATCCTTCACCAGGGGTATGGATGTTGTCTGAACCCAGCTGCACCAGCAAGCCACAGGTTGTTAACCACAAACTACCCAGGAAGAGGATCCATAGCTTGTTGCTGGGGTGGGTTGTTGTTCAAGGCTAACACACCCTTTGGCAGAACAGCTGGTTCCAGACAACATGGGAACCCTGTCTGGGGTGACCGGCTGCTAACTGCAGGGGGATATTTTTAACCTCACCCCGGTTCTTGTGGTTCTGTCTGGTTCTCCTTGTGGTGGCAAGGAGTAGGTAGATTTTGGGGTGCCCAGGGAATCTGTGGCAGGCCTCACAGGGACCCTGTGGGGGCCGCCATTGCTCACCCCAATCTATTTATTAGTTTTATTTGTTTAAAGCTTTTATAGACCGTCCCATTACTAACGTCTCAGGACGGCTTACAACAAGCACCGATAAAAGTGGCACAGCATCCAGCAACTCAGAATAAAATCACAGTTAAAACCGATCAACAATTAAAATAATGGGAGAATTTTTAAAAATCTATAGCAATTTAGATGTTGGATTAAATCAGAGGCGGAACTCTTGTGGTCCTACAGATGTTGGACTGCAATTCCCATCATCCTTCAAGTTATGCTGGCAAGGGCTGGTAGGAGCTGCAGTCCAGAACTTCTGGACAGTCCCTCGTTCTCCATCCTCGGATTCAAAGAGGGTGAGGAACTGTCCCCTGGCAAAGCGGACGCTTCCTCGCAGGGGTGTTGGCCACGAAAAACATGTGTGCGACCTCACACACCGCACACAATCTGCCAAACACACAGATGACTTCAGCTGCCGAGACCTTCAGTGGATAGCGAGGCAGGCATGTCGGAGCACCGTCACATTCCTCGCAGGGCGGTGGACAATGGGCACTTTGAGAAGGAAGGCCATCGCGATAAAGCCCGGCTTATCTCGAAATGTCTTGCACATGTGGCTAAAAGTTCACCAGGTGCCTCAAAGCGGCAGCGCAGGAGGCTCTCCTTCCCTGCAGGTTTGAGCACCTGGTGGACAAGACTGGACAAATATTGGTCAGACATCTGATCTGATGAGCTGGCCCTGGCTTCCACACGTAGGAGAGGTTAGTCTGAGCACAAAGACGAAGAAACCCCCGAGCATTAAAGCAGATTTGCCCCCTCCTCCGTCAGCAGAACGGCTCCGAAACCCTCGTGCCAATTCGACCAAGGCCTCCTCCGAAAGACAGCAGGGGCCGGGGAGGAGCGGTGGTGGCGTGCAGAATGCCCTCAGACCCTGCCAGCAAGGCTTATCTTTCTTCTGGCACGTTTTTGCAAGGGAGGATAAAGATTTGCAAATAAGGCTCTCGAAACACGCCATGTTTTATGATCCTGATTCATCTGAGTGTGGAAGGAGACGGATTAAGAGCGTCATCCCATCAGGAACAGGAGGATGTGAACTAGGACTGGATGTTGCATTTGGGGTTTTAATGTCTGCAAAGCACGCAGAGGGCCCTCTGGGCTATTGGGGTGGTATATAAACATAATAAATAAATAAAAATAATAAAATAAAAAACAATAGCCCAGCGCAAGCCTGGAATAAACTTGCGGCCCAGCGCATTTCAGTTGCCCTGCCAGACCTGGTATCTACCACCCTGAACCACCCAACACCTTGAACACCTGAACCAAGGGTAGCCACCACCCTTGAGATCGGCGGCAGAGGCCCTTCTCCAGAGCCCTCCATGAAAGGTATTAGGAGGACGAGTACCCGGATGAGGAGGGCCTTCTCTGCAGTGGCACCCAACCTATGGAACGCGCTCCCCAGAGAGGTCCGCCTGGCGCCGTCGTTATTTGTTTTTCGGCGCCAGGCCAAGACCTTTTTATTTAAACGTTATTTTAATAATAATTGCTGATTTTATTGATTGATTTTAAATTATTATGCCAGGATGTCTCCATTTTTTTATGTATTTGTATAGATATTTATTTGTTGGAAGCCGCCCTGAGGCTTATGCGAATGGGGCGGCATACAAGAATTCCAAATAAAATGAACACCACAAGCATCCATTCCCCCCTGACAGATGGACTGGGAGAACCTGGGACATCCGGTCATCCTCAGCCTGGCACTCCAACAAGAGGGTTCATGGCCAACAGCCCAGCCTGCGTGGCCAAGATGGGGACGGGGCACTAGCCAGAGACGCACGGAAGAAAGTTGCCCTGGCAGGGAACACACACAAAAGCCCACGTCCAGAATTCACTCATCTGGCAGCTGGCTTCCCTGTCGCCAATTAACCAACGCTAATCTATACTGGTGCGTCTGGGAAAAGGCTCGGCAAAGGTAGCAGGGAAGCCTTCCGCACTCGTCTCCTTTCCTCTGTAAGCAAGGCTGCCATCTCTAGTGTGTGGCCTTTCCTTATTCCTCTCGAGCTAGTGGCCGCCCTGTATTCTTGGTCTCCTCCTCTCTATTTTATCCTCATCACAACAACCCTCTGAGGCAGAGTCAGCGAAGGGTCCATGCCTGGATCTCCAGGGACCTGCTCCAGAACTCCCACCAAGACACCTCATGGGCTCTCACTTTTCCCCTGGGAACAAACACAGCGGCTTGGCCTACACCCCCTTGGGAAGGAAATGCTTCATCTTTTCAGGTGCTAAAACATCACAGACCCGCCACCTCTTCTGGAGGGCTCAGTTCCTCCAAACATCAGACTTCCTACGGCCCGATAAGCAGCCAGGTGCCACCAAGAATCCTACAAGCAGGACTCCGGGATTTGCACAAGCGTGCTCCTTACGCATACCTTTGCTGACTGCTTCTGCCAATCTCTTTAAACCTGGCCTAACCGCAAGACCCCATTTGAAGTCCTTGCTTCCCTTTGGGCCACCCCGACATTAGACCTACATCAGTTTGGTCTCCTGCAATGCACACACTTCCAAGAAAGAATGCAAATCAGGGTGAAGCTCCAAGCCCAAACGGAACAGAAGTTAGTCCATCGAGTAGGCAGGTCCGGTCCGGTCACAGCCAAGTGAGCCAGACGCTCACATCCTACTACCCCCAAGCGGCAGTGTGGCTCATTTTGGCCCTCTGGGGAAAAACACACCCCAGAGTTAGCAAAGACGGCCAGTTCCAACAAGGGAGCATTACATTTTCAACACACTTTGATGCTCAATTTTTCTCTTTCAGTTCCGCAGTCTTCCTGGTTGTGGTTTTAATATAGTTTTGCTGAGTTATTTCAAGGGCCTGCAGCCATCTGGGGCCATTGGGCGCATGTGAGATTTTGAGAACTGCTCTCACTCGAGGCTGCTGGAAGCGGCGGCACTTGCAAATTCCGAACAATGAGCAGCACCGATTTCCCAGATGGCAAAAATGGTGAAAATCCCCAGGGAGGTCCACCTGCCGCCGTCGTTATCTGTTTTTCGGCGCCAGGCTAAGACCTTTTTATTCAAGACCTTTCTATTCAAACAATATTTTAACAATGTTTAATATTTATAGGTTTTAATTGTGCAGCCAGGGTGTTTCCGGGTTTTAACTGTATTTGTATTATATTTATTTATTTCTGTGAGCCGTCCCGAGGCTATATAGCAAGGGGACGGCATACAAAAACTCTAAATAAAATAAAATAAAATAAAATAACAGACTATGATGTGTGGTGTCGTGGTGAAGAGTGTGGGACTGGGACTCAGACGATCCGGGTTCGAGTCCCCGCTCAGCCATGGAGCCAACTGGGTGACTTTGGGCCAGTCACAGACTTTCAGCCCAACCTACCCCACAGGGTTGTTGTGGGGATAAGATGGAGGAGGAGATGTAAGCTGTCTTGAGCCCTTTGCAGGAAAAAGGCAGGAGATAAATTGAAAAATAAATAAAATGTGGTCACCGCATGCAGTGTACAGTTCTGGTCACAGCATTAAAAAAATTGTCAAGCTAGGCAAGGCACAAGAAGGGGCTGTGGCTTTCTGTTCCACATCCTTCGATACCTCAGCCCGGTTGTGCTTGGGATTTCGTTCCACCCGTCACTGCAAAGTAGAGAAGCCAAGCCTGTATTGAAAACTACCTTAAAAAGTTTACTTGTTCGCAATAGCTTAAGTTTTCCATTTGTGTCAATGGAAAATTTGTGAGCTTTGGACAAACACTTCCATCAGATGGATGAATGGAAAAGCTTCACTTTGTTTGCCCAGTACTAAACTTTAAAGCTTGATTAAAGCGGGTTTTATAACCAAGGCTGGTTCTATGGTGCAGCTCTGCTGAATTTTGTGTCATGACTGCTTTTCTGTGCTTTTACCTTTATTGCAATTTTCTTATTGGTCGTACACTGCTCTGGGAGATTACATTTGATGGCTATCCTGGACAACTTGTGGCCCTCTAGATGTGGGCAGACTACAACTCCCATCAGCCCTAGCAACACAGCCTTCAGTGAGGAATGCTGAGCCAAAACACCTGGAGCGTCACAAGTTGTCCATCTCGGCCACAACGGCCACAACCTGAGGACTGCAGTTCTATTCTTACTTAAGCCCCACTGCACGCAATCAAATTTACTAATGAGCAGACATTTACAAGATTACTCTGATGTGGTGGTTACACAGACAGGAATTAACAACTCAGAATGAAAGTGGAATAGGAGGATACATGAGCAGTTAAGAAAGTAATCCTGAGTTCATTTCCAAACCAGACATGAATATTTGTGTCTCTGGTTTTGTGCACAGAAATTAAAGAATGGCTAAGAGAGGTACCTGGCTATTCTTCGCTACAATATCAACCTTCTGACACAGAATTCTGTTATGCTCACAACCTCCCTACAGGGTAGGCCAAGGGCGCTAAGACAAAAAGTTCACCGTACCCAAACACAGCATGCTGCTCTCTCTCTGCCATCCCCTTCCATGCACGGATAAACGGATTCGTTAAATAATTTCTGAACAGATGTGTTTAGATATTAAATTCAGTCCCCCCCCAAAATGTGTGCAAGATTGACCTTGCTAGGATGGAACAAAAAGGCATTCTCGTCCGGCATTCTGTTTTCAAGGGTGGTCAGCTAAAACGTCCTGTACTGTCTAGCAGCTGGAACTCAAGATAGACTACTCCTGAATCAGGGAGCTCTAGTTAGCCATCGCGGCTAATAAACATTAGGAATGGCCATGAATGCGACTGAAATTGCCAGCAGGGGGAGGGAAAAAGTTGGAGAAGCAGCTGGAGGGAGATGCTCCGTCTATATGCCCGTGCGCTGCAAAAGGACTGTGCCCAACACGTTTGCTTTCTGCTTCCCCTCCTCAGCCGGGCAAATTCAGCTCCACTCCCCCAAAGCCAGCCAGCCAGCCAGCCAAATTACGCGCGAGTAGACCACGGCCCTCAACCCACTTTTAAACCTCGCCGACTTCAGTGGGGCAAACCACGCGCGTGCCTGCATCGCCCCGCACAGGCGCGCCTATCCCGAGCCCTTCAGGTCCCGCTGGGGTTAAATCCGGGGAAATCGGCGCGGGGCCGCCGCGCGTGAGAACGGCGCCCGGACCCGCGCCCGCTCCTCGCTCGGCTGAAAGGCGAAGCTGCGCTCCCGCCGCCGGGCGAGCCCCACGTCCTCCGCGGAGAAGCCCGAGAGGCGGACCCCCCCCCCCACCCGGTGCCTCCGGAGCCGGGCGCAGCCACGGGAGCGGCAGGGAGGCAGCGCCCGTTCACACGTTACGCGCCGAGCTGGGCGGGAGACGGCGCCCTCCGCGGAGAGGAGCGCGATTGGGGCGCGGGGGCCACGCGAGCGGGCGAGCGGGCGAGCGCGCCCGGGGGGCCCGGGAGACGCCGAGCCTGGCGCCGCTGACACGCGTCCGCCGGGGGCGTGCGGCAGGGGGAAGAGATGCGCCGAGGGGGGGTGGGGGGGGGCCCGGGGGGGGGGGGGCCGCGCCCGCCGCCGGGGCGACGCCGTTCCCACGACCCGCGCGCCCTCACCGAAATTGTCCTGCGTGTGCCTCCGCCGGCGGGCGGGATCCTGCTCGGCCGACATCGCGGCGGCGGCGGCGGCGGGACGGGACGGGCAGCCGCCTCCACCGGTTCCGGGCCGAGCCGAGCCGAGCCCCTCCCCGCCTCCCCCCGGCCAGAAGAGCACGTGCAAGGGGCGGGCCGGGCCGGGGAGGGGGTGTTAAAGGGCGGCCCGCACGGAGCATGCGCGCTCTCCGCCCGCGGGGGGGGCTGCCGCGCTCGGAGACCCCCTCCCTCCGCCCCGGCCCGCGCAACGCGGCACGGCATCCGGACGCGGCCCTGGGCGAGCGGGCGCCCGGCAGCCGCCCGCCCGGCGCGCCTCCTCGCGAGCAAGCCCGGGAGCCCCGGCGGAGGAGGAGGGCCGGGGGGCCGCTTGCGCTTCGCCGGCGCCCCTGGCCCGCTGCGCGGCGCCCGGCTCGGGGTGGGCACGGGCGAGCACGGCCGGGCGGCGCTCTGCAGCTGCTCAGAGGCACCGCCTGGTTTCTCGTCGTGCTGCAGGTGCTCGGCCGCCCTGAGCGCACGTTACTCGCGCGCAGCATCCTGCGCTGCTTTTGCAGCCGCGCTTCCTCCCCAGGCGGCTGGGAACCTCGCATCCCGGGGAAGGAGCGCTCCGGAGGGAAGGCCGCTTCTTCCTCGGGTTACGTGGGGAGCCTGGAGAATCCACGGGAGGCGGTCGAGGCCCCACCGGCGAGGGTGTTCAAAGGTGGGCTGGACGTGCACATGGTGGGCATGTCGTGAGCGGAGCCGGCTGGAGCCGGGGGTCAGACTAGATGGCCTCGGAGCCCCTTCTGACTCGCTCTCCCCTTCTGACTCGCTCTAAGTTTCTGTGGTGCCAGGGGTCAGACTAGATGGCCCCGCAGCCCCTTCTGACTTGTTCTAAGTTTCTATGGGGCCGGGGGTCAGACTAAATGGCCCCAGAGCACCTTCTGACTTGCTCTAAGTTTCTATGGTGCCGGGGGTCTGACTAGATGGCCCCGCAGCCCCTTCTGACTCGCTCTGTTTCTATGTTACTGAACCGTGTCATGCGAGGGGCAAAGAGGCACGCTGGATCTCAGTGCAAGATGCCCCTCATCCACAGCTGGGCCCCACGGGCAGCCAGCGGGGGGCCGATCCCAAGCACTCGGGGCAGTTCCTAGAACAGGCACGCTTGGCTGAGGGCGTCATTTAGTTCCCCGGCACCCTGCTGCCATGGTGCTTTCCTTCCGCAATGTTATGTATACAACAGAAATGGGAACGGTGTTTGATTCAAAACACTCCAGCTGCGGGTATCAGGGTGGCCTACAGAACGCAAGAAAATCCTCACTCGTCTGTTACAAAAGTACAGAAAAAAAAGAGGCAGTACATATCTTACATTGCCTTGCGTAAAGAAATGTATATTGTTTTATTCATATATTGCCCAATAGGCAAAACTTTCTGGGCGGCTAGCAACATGTGAAAACTCATAGAATCGTGGAAGAGTGGGAAGGGGCCATGAAGGCCATCCAGTCCAACCCCCTGCTCTTGCAGGACACCACGTGACACCATCCCACTCAGAGGGCTGCCCAGGTTCTTTTTGATGAAATGATAAAACACAGAACAGATACCGTAAAATTTAATACAAAATTTAAAATGTTTAAACATTTAAATCTCTTTATCCTCGCAGCAATCCCGTGAGGTAGATTAGGCTTGAGAGTCTGTGACGGCCCAAAGACACCCAGAGAGCTTCAGGGCTGAGCGGGGACGAGAATCCCGGTCTCCAAAGTCCCAGTCCAATGCTCTAACCACTACAGCGCACTGTCTCCAAAATCTCTCTCACGTGTTGGTGCATAGCGTTGCAGTCACTCTGTTTGCACACATCAAAAACGATGGATGAACATCATCACACACAACAGTTGCTTTGTCCTGGTAGGAGTGCAGGTTAACTTAATACCGAGAGCCTCGCTAGAGGCTACAGAAGTGAACTCGCACACCATAATCCTGCCCTTGAGTACCCGGCCTCCGACTGTAGTGGGACGGGCAGGAAATTTCCCCCACAATCATCAGTTAACAGTCTCTGAGATCTGTGTGTGAACCCTTAATGTACAGAAGCCAACAAGAAATCCACCGCTATATACAACACTTGTCTATAGCATTTGCATACAGCATTTCAGTTTTCTCGGGTCATTATTTGCATGACCGTAGACTGAATTGCCCTTTTACACTAAGCTTTTCGTTTACACTCTTTTTTGTCTTGCTCATATGCTCTACAGCTTTGTATGAAAGATCATTAGGAAGGAATTTTCGAGGACAGCTAGGCCTGTGCCTATAATTCTTCCAACTCGACTGACCAGTGAGTGACCTCTCAGGGGTGCATCTGAGCACCAGCAAAACTGTTACGAGCGTGCACAGGCCGAAGAATCGTTCAGGCACAGCACCGAGGCATCGTTTGTCTGCCCGTCAAACCTTCTTTCCCCCGTTGCTAGGTTGTTTCTCCCCTCCCTTCCCATATCCCAAAAGTCTTTCTGGTAATGCAGAATTAGGCATGTAGAAAACTCTATTTGCCACTCGTGCCTGCAACCTATGCAGCCTGGTGAAACAGCCCAGGAACAACCAATGGTTCTGGGTTTACACGTAGCAACCCATTTAAAACAATCCAGAATTCGCAACCCAACAACCACCCCTGGATTTTCTTTCTGGGCTGTTGTGGTCAAACTGTGGTGTTTAGCTTGGCTCAGTTTGCTTATCACGACAACCCAGAATTCAGTAACTTATGGGATAAATAAACCATGGGTTATTATATGCAGAAATGAAATAAATATGCAAACCAGGTCAAGGCATTCAGCTAAAGGGCTTCTGTAGCTTTTGTGCGGCAGAGAGATGATTTTTTTTAGTTTTCTTTTCTAAGACCACAACCGGGTGCTTGGTTTGTGCTTCATGTTTACAAAGACCAGCGGTGGAAAACCACAGTGAGATGAGCTGCACTTGATGTGAAATTTACACTCGGCAATTGTTCCCTATAGTCAGCTTCTGACAACCTGTGTTTCGAGATGGAGGTTTTCCTTCTGGCCTCTGCATATATTTGCCAAAGTTTCCGAAAACTTGCCTTGCAACCACAAATCCTGGCTATCCCCTTGGAAGTAAAGAGGACTGAAATAGTCAAGAGACGCGTATTTAGCGGAGAACAAGGCACCACAGGGGCTGTTCAAGCGCATGCTGCTGCTGGAAACATGGCAGCCATCGAGGGCAGCACAGAACTGTGGGGAGAGCTGCCACACGCAGCAACAAAGGCCGCGGCTCGGGTTCAACTGGCGGGTGTTGCAGCTGCACCGCTGGCCAGCTACCCCACAGAGGCCACTCTGCAGCTGAGGCTGGCTGCGCTGGAGAGGCCGATGTTAACCGCCTTCGTTCCACTGCATGGGGGACGCGGGGCGGGGAACGGCCCGTCCACCTGCGTGTGGCTCAGAAAGGAACGATTCTTGCACATTTTTCACTAGACAAACTGCGAGGCTGGGTAGGCAGGCAGAAATCTGGGGGACTGGGACGTTCTCTGTAGTTAGCTAAATGAAATAACTCATACTGGTAGCACCTTAAAGATGCTAGCTGATTAGGTGCATAAAGGGGGAGGCCTTAAAGCAGGAGACCAGGGGTTAGAGAATGACCCCGAATGCAAACTGTGGCCCATGCACACACACACACACACACACACACACACACACACACACACCGCAATACATTGTAACCGAAATTAATCTGTTTAATGACAGCACCGAGATAGCAACGAAGGTCTCAACTCCCTGAGGAAAGCATGGTCGTGTAGGAGAAAATGCGAGACGCACTGTCGGTGACGGGACTTTAAAAACAAAGGGCGCACAAGCCAGCCCGGGCCGTCTCCTCCGCTCGCAAATAGAGTACAATCACACATTGTCGAGGGAAGAATGGGGGCAAGGCAGATCTTGACTGGGCGAGTCAACATTTTTCTAAGTAGTGCTGTACAGAACTGCGTTCCGGCCAAAGGCCTCAGAAGCAAGAGGTTCAGGGCTGCAGTTTCCTAGATGCCAACGTATAGGAATAAATCATTCTATTTGCTGCTGATGGCTAGAAAACAGCTGCTTTCTGAAAGTCATCTGTTGAAAACCCTGCCAAATGCTCTGGTAAGAAGATGCGCATGCAAGCGTTGCTTTCAGGGAGGTTTTTCACATGGGAAACCAACATTTTAAAAAGATGTTACAATTGCTGCAGCAGCCGTTTCCTTTCCAGTAGAGCAGATGCACAGTTGTTGGTAGCACAAGGTGCCCACATGCCATGGCGAATCCCTCCTGCGCAGAGCCCGGTGGCATGACTCGAGCGGTGCGGTGGCCCCACCTCATGCTGGCCTGCCAGGAAGTCCTGGGGCACAGTATGCAGCCTTCTGCGATATCCAGAGAAACGGAATCTGCTCAGGAATGCTTAGTGCTTTCCCCGTCACCCACAGTTACACACAGGCAACCCCCCCCCCCGAGCAGTTTGGGATCCACAAGGCACTTTGCTGGGGTGGCAGCAGGAAATTCAGTTGTGTGGCTCCTGGTGGTCGGTGTGACAGGGCAGGACAGTTGACCCAAGCACCCGTCAATGGACAAATAGCGCGTCCTTTCAGTGTTTTGTTGAAGAAAGCTAGATGGACCCTCTCAGAGAGCTAGAACCTGGTTATGAGGAAACGATTCCCATAACAAGCAGGGAGCCTCAAACAGAAACAAAGGCTCAAAATCCTGAGAGAGCCAAACCAGGCCGTGAGGTATGGCTGCTATTTTTTGCTTTACATTTTTGCTTGGAGTATTCTCAGCCCAAACGAGACTAGACTTTTGTCACTGGAAGAGGTACAAATGCTGCCACTTTAAAAAGAAGGAACCGTAACACAGGGCAAAGAACTGAGGCAGGGGTGGTGCAAGGAGCATTACCTTTCTGGCCAGCAGAACGGGGACCCTGCAGAATGCCGAGGTTTTCCTCTCCCTGTGCTTTAGGTCCTTGCGCTCCAATGGCCTGCTGTGATTTTTCTTTTCTAGTGTACAGAAGCGGCAACTAGCAACAAACACACCCACTTGGACTGGCAAGATCCAGTTCAGTAGTGCTAATTCATTACTTGGCACCACGTTGTGCGAAGCTCCTGAGATGGATGGAGTGTGGCAAATCAGGTCCCTTCAACGTGTCTTTTGCTCTTCTGTCCGGGAGCCAACGGGAGCAAGAATGATCTCTCCAGATGGGAAATTCAGTTCATTCTGAGCAACAGGCCTTTCCTGCTAAGACACTGTGCAGAAACCCTGGAGTTCAACGCTAGAATTACTTCAGATTCATCCAGTATGGTTAAAAACCCCACTTTATATCCAAACCATGTTTTTCAAGCTAGTAAGTCCTGCGAGCTGTTGGATCGTCTTCCCTCGGCAGGTGGAGGGGCGAGTCTCAATGTCCAACAGAAGTTCTATCAAGGTGAATGGCAACTCAACTAGTCTCCAAAAATCCACAGAACGTTCACGCCAGATAAGCCGAGATTGACCCGCCTGCAAACACAGTTCAGACATGTTATATCGGTAGACAAAGCTACATCACTTATGGTTGTGTTTTTAAAACTTCAGCTGATGTTAAGACTTTCACAAATTCTTTGGGTGTGTGGGCCCTTGATTTGATCCTGCACAGATCCATATTATGTTCTTACAAAATGGTCCAGTCTAAATCAGGACGGAGGAGAAAAAGCCTTTCTGATGCTTAAGGGCCAATTCCCGTTTCTCAGGGGGCAACATAAATTTGTTCTCGAAAGAAGCCTGAATATTTTTTAAAGAATTTTCTTCGGTACAAAAAGGTTTGCTTTTCACCAGAGCTAAAAGGAATAAACAGCATTAAAAAGTCCCCCATTTAGTTTGACCGCATGCAGGTAACCTAGGTAATGGCAGGAGACGGAAAGGAAGGGCAGAAACCATGAATGTAATTAAGTGCAGCATTATAGAGCTGTGACTGCACGGGGTGGAAATTATTTGCATACGTTCATGGCTTCTGCTCAAGCTCTTTCTGCATGTTTCGTGGAATGACAAGCCGCAAGAACAAAATTAGCTCTCCCCTTCCCCTTGCCTCACCCCATGCCCAAAGCTGTGGCTGCTGCTTTGTGTGGAAAGAAGGAAATATATTTTATATTTTTATTTATTTTATATTGTTAATTTTAATTTTATATTGTTATTTTTGTATTTTATTGTATTTGTGTTTGTAAGCCACCCCAAGGCTTCGGCAAGGGGCGGCATAGAAATGTTCTAATAATAATAATAATAATAATAATAATAATAATAATAATAATATAGCCATATTAAAGGGCGCCAAGCTACCTGTTCTTAGCAACTGCCTGCCTTTCAAGAACAGTTTGGTTTTGACTTTCGGTTTCATTTTAACGGGGCTGAGAAAAGAAGAACACCAGCCTGCGTGTGATCCGCCCTCGTCCGCTTCAGCACTTGGCTCGATCAGGGCCAGAAGCAGCAAATGCAGTTCTGAAACCTGAGCAAGAAGGCAGTTTCCTTCCAGCACGGCTCCCTTCCTTCCCATCTTCTGCCGTTACCTGTTCTCCACCGCTACATTGGGAAGTATAGTGTAGTGGTTAAGAGCAAGGGACTGGGACTCAGGCGATCCGGGTTCGAGTCCCCGCTCAGCCATGGAGCCCACTGGGTGACTTTGGGCCAGTCACAGACGCTCAGCCCAACCTACCTCGCAGGGTTGTTGTTGTGGGGATAAGATGGAGGAGGAGATGTATGCTGCCTTGAGCCCTTTGTAGGAAAAAGGCAGGATATAAATCGAAAAATAAATAAATAAATAAAATAAAGTATTCGGATGTAGGCGCTGCTGGCAGCATGCTGTCAGGCTAAATGGTGGGCACCTCAGACAGAGGGGCTGATCCCCATGCCCGACAGACGTTCTGCTACGGCAAGAGACGAGTCAGCTCGTCTCCAAAAATCCACAGAACATTCATGCCAAATAAGCGCAGGCTGACCTGCCTGCAAACGCAACCCATACGCCTCATATTGGCCGACAAAGTAACATCATCCACTGCTACTTTTTTAGCATCGCTTCCATCTTTGGGGAGTCCTGCTATAGGGTGCTATAGAGTCCTGCTATAGGGTCAACCCTTCCCCTACCCCATCCCCACACTCCACACATCTGCACATGTCTTCTTTCCCCTCCCATCCAGATGTGAGGAGATGCATCCTCTTGAAAGGACCGTACTAGTTCTAGACCATCCCAACTGCTATGAAAGGCAAATGAGTGCAGGTTTCAAAGCCACGGAAAGACAGGAAAGAGGCGCAGAAGAGCCGGAGCGGGCTGTCCCCCACTTCAAGGAGCTGCAGGAATGGCCGCACCAGCAACGCCCCCCGCCTGCCCCTCCCCAGGCAAGAGAGAGCTGCCCAGTTCGGCTCCGAGCAGGAACGCCACGGACACGGTACCTACCCGAGCATCCCCGACTCTTTGGTCTTTATGATGTACAGGAACATAAGCAAGGTGTGGAACAAGTTGTTTCTGCCCTGAAGTCAGAGACAAAAGGAGCGAGAACAGGTGAAAGGGGTCACATGGCAAGGATTCAGGCAGGCAGGCAGGCAGGATCCACCTGCGTTTCAGGTGTCTTGCTACTTGGTCCCAAGTTGCCACGAGCTGTTCATGAGGGGCTCGTCCATGAGCTTTGCCAAATAACTGTGGCCATCTTTTATGGTTCTGCAGGCTTCATAATCCTGCCTTGTGTTTACTGGATCGTCTGCTATAGTATCCTGATTACTAACAGCAAATTCATTCTGAGTGCAGATTCCTACATAGGTCAAAGACTATTGGAGCATGTTTACCCCATCCTTTACAAGAGTCTCAGGACAGTGATCAAAGTAGTAGAGGCAACACACAATAGAATGTACATCTAATAAAGCCAATATTAAAATCACAATTAACTCTTAAAATACCAAAATGAAAAAAGGGTCGGCATCAGGCACACCTTTCTGAGAAGCAGGTTACAGAGCTGGGCAATCACTGCAGAAAAAGCTCTTTTCCAGGTAGCTACTCTTCTGATCTCCTTCGAAAGGGCTCCCAAAGCAAGACCTCAGACACGGACCTTAAGGGGTTGGGCAGGTGTATAAGGAAGGGGATGTACCTTCAGATACCCGGGCCCTAAATCATTTAGGACTTTATACATCATCATTAACACCTGGAATTGGTGTTAATGCACAGGAGGGAAGTATCAGAAGACTCAATAAAACCTGAGCCTTGTAGACACACAGAAAATCTTTAGGAGGGGGAACCCAAAGCAGTCAAGGGAGACCGAGTGACTCCCTTCACAGGAGGGGGAGGTGAAGTGGGGAGTGGACAGGCCTTCCTGGAAAAGGGGCTGGTTCTCTGGCACCTGGACAGGAGTGTTCCAGGCCGCCAACTCCAAGCGTGGCACAGGCCCCACCTGTCACTTAAAAGCATTCTCAGGGTGTGCAAACTCTGGACTCGCAACTCCTTCTTAGAGATAAAGCTCGAAAGGTGGGGAAAAGCCTTCATGGAGCTACTGCACCCGGTCTGTCCGCCGCCCACTGAGGTCTCCCTAGCAGCTCTCGGCTCCCTCTTCACCTGTGCTCAGCGCTGCTCAGAAGGAAGGGGTCGAGACGCAGCCACCAATTTCCTACCTTGGGCAGGTTGTAGACTTGCCGCTGGTAAATAAGCTCATAGTGAGGAGGGCTGATGCTGCTCTGGTAGATGCAGAACAAGTTCTCGTTTGAAATGTCTGCGAATCACAAATCCAGATTTTGCCTTCAGGCTTGTGTATCTTTTGCTCCAGGCCAGCAGAGAGCCCTCTGCCGGGTGGAACTCTGCAGGCCGGCCAGGACCTCTGCGCATGCACCAGAGGAGTAACTCCCATCCGGCTCATGAAGGTGTTTTAAGGGCTCGTTACCTGGCTTATCAGGCGTCTGAATGAAATGTTGGGAGGTGAAGGTTTTGCCATCCGGGTATTTTGGGTGCGGGGGCAGCCTGGCGTCGAGGTATGTGCAGAACACGTGCATAACGATCTGCAGGGAGACAGGAGAGGGAGCTGAGTGCCCACCGCGGGCATCCCAAGCCACGAAGGAAGTCAGGCTGGTTGGAGCTGCACACCCAACCTGTGTCTCTCCCCTTGCAGGTATGCACCTTCCAAGTCCACCTTTGAATGCACAGAGAACTCTTTCCTGCAGACTTTGAACACCTCAGCTGGAGGTGTGCAGGAGCCGGATGTGGCAACAGCAGGGCTAGGACCCCCCGCCTGCAACCCGTCTGCACATTTATCCAATGCATGGAAGGAGTTGCTGGTTCCCCACTCTTAAAAGGGGTTGTGTGAATGCGTGCAGGCATGTACAAAATGAGAGAAGCACATCTGCCAAGCTGATACAGCCTCCCCATTTTCTAGTCTGATTCTGGCTAAAGTACTCCTAAAATAAGAACCGCTTTTCCAATCAAATCTACATTTCTCGCTAGCTGACTTGGAACAGAGCTCCCACTGAAAATCTTGATAGGGATTGGGTGGGTACAACTGCCCCAAAGTTTAATCCTCTTTGCAAGCTTGGGCTTCAGGAATCATGTGGAAGAAAGCTGGTGTGGACTAATGGGGAAAAATATTGGGAACCTTACACAAACAGAAAGAACACAATTCTCTCTTTTTGCATTGGAAAATGAGATGGAATTTCCAAAGAGTAGCATAAAACTCATGCAAACTGAGTAAGATAACCAGTGATCAGCTGAGACCACGGCGGCAAAGATCGTATGATCAAAACGCCCAAGCAGAAACCAGATGCGCCCCCTGCTTCTCAGCACTGGGCTTATTCACAACAGACAGCGCACAAGACTTACGGCAGAATCCGTTGGCAAATCAGTGTCCCACTTGCGTGCTTTGAAGTCCCCGCCTCGATTCCACCTGAATGAGCTCATACACCCTCCTTGAGAAAGCTCTGTGAGTTGACAGAAACACGGTTTTGTGGCAGGGAGAAGAAATGGCAAGTCAAGCCAAGCGATACGCAGTTGGTTGCCACTGCACAGGGAAGGTGGGCGCATAAGCAAAATATCAACAGGCTGAATGTGCCGGAAGCGGGTGCAAGGCGGAGACTAGCAAGCTCTGGGCCCGTCGACTGCAGCCAGCACAGCCCATTATGAGGGTGATGTAGGGGCCACGAGTTCCCCTCCTCTGGTGTGAAGCGATGCAGCGCTTGAGGCTTCCGAGTCACACGCTGGGAACAGGCCAAGGAAGCAGACATTCTACCTCCGATCCTTGTTCCAGAGTGTGGATTGGTCTGGTTTCAACAGAATGAAGACATCAGCAGCATTCAGCGCTGTACGGTTAATCTGTGTAATTACTTTATTTTATTTTCAATATTTGTACACCGCTCCGTGTCTAGACACATTTTGGAGTGGTGAACAACAAAGAGGCAAAAGAGATTAGAAGAAAAAAATGGATTAAAAACAGGCCAGCATTAAAATTGTGGCTGGTCAGCAAGGGAGACGTCCTGGGACAGAGGAGCGTTCTGCAGGTGCCCAGAAGCACCGTTATGGTGTGACGCCCCTACCTTTTCCCGAGAACAGGAATCTTGCTGGCACCAGAGAACCCTACGTTGTTCGGTGCTAGCTACAGCTAATGCACGAGTGCGCACAGACTGCTTCACGCTGCGAGATGACCAGTTACCTTTGATCCTTTCAACCAGGTATTCCTGGTTTGGTGTGAGGTCCAGGTACTGCACTATCGTGTTCAACGTAGGAATGAGTGGAGCTTTCACCAGGGCTGCTTGCTTCAGGCTGCTGATACTGGCGTCTGCAGAAATGCAAGACCGTAAGCCCCTGAACCGAGAAACGCCTCGGCGATCCAAGGGGCCCTC
Organism: Varanus komodoensis; assembly: GCF_004798865.1. NCBI lineage: Eukaryota > Metazoa > Chordata > Lepidosauria > Squamata > Varanidae > Varanus > Varanus komodoensis. Next base: position 74,089,228 of record NW_025335268.1, on the reverse strand, counting down.
ACAGTGGCGCGCTGCTCGTCTCGAGTGGCTATTTCTTGCTACAAAAATATGCAAATCCATTTGCATGGTGCCCAGAAGAGCAGCATCTCACTTCATCTCTACCCCTAAACGGATTTGAACAGTGCGTCCACTCTGGGAAGCTGCTTAAGGGCCTCAGAGCTCCTGTCTTACAGGAGATATGGAACAATAAAGGAAGCTCTAATTGCAGAAGGAATCCACAGGGAAAAGCATCTCTCTCTCTCTGAGCATCATGGGAATTGTAGTCACAGCTTTTAGCAGTAAAAGGAACAAAGGTATACAGCAAGCAAGCTGTCCAGCCAGTCCACTCTCTACCATTCCTGGAAAGTGTTTCACGGTTGCTGTTACAGCTTATTTTTTCCTCATAGCACTGGGAATGCCCAGATATTACCAAAGAATTAAAGCACTGGGTCACTTCACCCAATTTAATTAATTTACGTTATGTTAGATATTTGTATTTTTTGTGTGTAAGCCGCCCTGAGGCTTTTGCAAAGGACGGCATACAAATATCTTAAATAAATAAATCCATTTCGACAGTGCTGCTAGTTTCTCTTTAAGCATTTGTTTCTCGGATCCAGATACGAAGGGCCAGAGAACGCCGTTTTGTGTTGTTAGCATACCTCCCATTTGCAGCTCCGGACACCCCATTCTCCGCAGCTGAGTGCTCACGGAGTCCATCTCTTGCACAAGAGGCACCAAAATGGTCTCATTGATCCACTGAGGGAGGGAGGGAGGGAGGGAGGGACAAACCAAGAAACAAAACTTGTAAGCTGAAGGAGCAGGGCCACCAAAGAACCTTTCCAATGACAATCGAGAAGCAAAGACAACAGAAGCAACAGATTCTCCCTGCTCCAAAAACCAAACTGATGGATTTGGAGGAAAAATGCTTTCATTTCTTAACCTAATCACTATTTTGACAGAGAAATGATTTCTTTACCATCATTTTTAGGCTCTGGGAGAACCATGCTCAGCTTTTTCCAGGCATAGATAATAACCACAGAATAAAACAATCTTGCCCAGCTGTTTAATACCATCTGAGCCTTAACCATACTACGACCTTCAACAGAATATTAAAATAGGGGTGCAGTGTTCCTATGTTCTACATTTTCCCTGAATTGTAAACCAGTGGGAACTTAAAAGCATTATGTATCGGACATGCACGCCCACCTTCCTAGCAAAAATGATACTAAAAGACAGCTTACAATCACCAGTAAGAACTGATGAAACATAGCAGAACAATTAAACACACAATAACAGAGGAAAGACAGCCTCCAACCTGGCTGACATGCCAAGAGTTTGCTTAAATAAGGCGGCTTTGCCTGCCAGCTGGAGGGCAGTGAAGAGGAAGCAAACCTGGCTGCCCTCAGCAGGATGCAACCATCCTGCTCCTCAGCACCGCCACCAGGCGCAGTCTCAAAAGAAGAGCTCTCTAGAAATGCTAAGGACCAGGCGGACCCGTTCGGAGAAGGTGGTCTGTCTACACGAAGCGCTGCTCCGGTGGTTAAGACTTTACTGCAAACTTTTCGGCCAGATCAGAAGGAAACTCTTTGGGAAATCCTGAACAGTGAATGTGGCATGATCTGGTTTTCAGACTTCAGTTCTATTAGGGAAACCAATTTCAAGCAGCCGCTACTGCCCCAGATCTAGTTTATTCAGAGTATTGTTTATAACTGCATACTTACAGCACAAAGCTAAATAAAAGGTCAAGAAATGAGCCAGTATGGTATGTACTGCTGCTGCTTCCTTGAAAGTGTGGATTGTAATGAACTTTTATTGTTTTTAGTGCTGTAAGTCACCTGGAACGGTTTGCAGGAAAGATGGACTACCAGAGATTAATGCGATTCCTGGGCCGTCTCCCAGCCAGACAATCCACAGGGCAAAAGTCAGATTTACTTAGAACTGTCACGGATGATTTCAGCTTGGCCCAGCGAATAAGCTGGGTCATCTCTACGCAGCTGAGGCTGGTCACCTTTCCTGAAATCACACTTCACCGGCAACCACAAAAAAAGCCATCCAGGCCGAGGGAGCCATCTGGTGCCAAAAGGTTAAGGGCAGAACTCACGTTTCTAAATTTAGCCGTCCAAGAGTCCATGTGATCAAGCAGTTGTCTGCTCATCGACACGCGAGCCCAAACCTGTGCCAGAGAACAAGGAGGCTTAGCCAAGGCAGCTCCATGCAGGAGGAGAGACGGAATCGGACCATCCTCTTGAAACGGAACCAGCCAGTCACAGATGCTCAGCAGGAGATTAGGGAATGGGGCTGAGCACCTGCTGTGCTGACGGGAGGCCGCAGGATTCCTTCCCCAGGCAGGGCGAGGAAACTCACGCTTAAAATGAGGTGCAGAATAGAGCTGCCAGGTTGCTGACGGGGACTGGGCGTTGTTCTCATATAACCCCAGTCCTCCGTCAGCTTCACTGGCTCCCCATTGAGTCTGGGCCCAATTCAAGGTGCTGGTTATTACCTATAAAGCCCTTAATGGCTTGGGACCTGGTTACCTAAAGGAGCGCCTGCTTCCTTATTTGCCCTCCCGGCCTGAGATTGGCGGCAGAGGCCCTTCTCCAGGAACCCTCCATGAAAGATATTAGGAGGGTGAGTACCCGGAGGAGGGCTTTCTCTGCGGTGGCGCCCAACCTATTCAACGCGCTCCCCAGAGAGGTCCGCCCTGCACCGTCATTATTTGTTTTTTGGCGCCAGGCCAAGACCTATTTATTTAAACATTATTCTAATTAATTGTTGATTATTTATTGGTTTTATATTATTTGCCAGGATGTTTCCAGTTTTTATGTAGTTGTATTGATATTTATTTGTTGGAAGCCGCCCCAAGGCTTATGCGAATGGGGCGGCATATAAGAATTCCAAACAAACAAACAAACGAATCAATCCCCAGGAAAGCCAAGGTTAGTCACTCAAGACTGGGCTAAACCCACCAGAGAACTGTCTTGGGACACGGGAGCTTCTGAAGGCGCCATGAAATGCGGCCCCCACCCTCTGGGTGCCCCCACCCTCCCAGTGGGTGCTCTTTCTGTGCATGTGCACTTGAGGGTCAGAGTCAGGATGTGGTGGCCCTGGAGAGCACTCAAAGGCCGGCCGGCTGGCCTTTTCCTTGCCGGTGCCCCGTTTACCTCTTCCGCAGCTTGCTTGGAGCTCAGGTCAGCTTCATCTTTGTGGGCCGAGGGGGCCTGGGACCTGCATGCCGGCTGGTACTGGAATTTCCTGAGCATCTGTGCGTAGTCCACCATGGAGCGGCTGTAGTTCCAGAAGGTTGGGCTGCTGGAAGGAGAGCTGGAGTCGGAGCCTCCTGCAATCAGCCGGCCAGAAGCACAGAGCAGAGGGAAATGGGTTGGCACCTCCCCGAAAGCGTCGGCCGCCCGTGCAAAAGGGTGACCCGGACGAGGGGCAGGGATGCTTACCCAGCTGGGCACGGTGCTGCTTCTCTTCCTCGCTTCGGAGGAAGCTGTCGAGGGACTTGAGATCGGTCATGTAGTCTTCCTTGCCCACAGGGGAACTGTAGACCATGGGTGAGGTGCGGTATCGTGACCTGATCCCGCTGCTTTCCATGGGACCGACGCTGGTGGGGTACGGGGCGGATGCTGGGGACACGCTGAATGGTGGCACCTACATGGAACCACAAGGAGTGAGAGCTCTCATCCAAGAACGGAGACTTCAGGGGGTCACAGAAGCAGTATAAACCGATCAAGCCCGACACAGCTTGGGACCAGGATACCTGAAGAAACATCTCCTTCCCTATATGCCCCCCCGCCCCACCCCACCCCACCCCTTTAGATCAGAGGCAGAGGCTCTCCTCCAGGAACCCTCCTTGGAGGAGGTTAGGAGAGCGAATACCCAGGGAGGGCCTTCTCTGTGGTGGCGCCGTCTGTGGAATGCGCTCCCCAGAGAAGTTCGCCTGGCGCCAACGTTCAACTCTTTTTGGCGCCAGGTAAAAACCTTTTTATTTGCCCAGCATTTCAATATTTAAATTTTTAAACCAGTTTTCAGTGTTATGCTTAGACATACTTCACCTCATTTTATTTTATTAGGTTGGTTGTATTTCTTGTAAGCTGTCCTGAGACATTGTTGAGGACGGGGTAAAAATACTGTCAACCAACCAACCAACCAACCAACCTGCCTGTCAGTGGATGGTGAAGCAAGGGGCACAAAATTCGATCTCAGATATTCTGCTTCTGCATTGCCAAAGGGTACGCTGGCGTAACGCGGGGCCGCCGAGCACAAAGGAAAGCTGGGATTAAAGCCAGTAAGGGGAAGAGCGGCCATGTTCTTACGTCAAAGCTCAGCCCTGCACCAAGCAGGTCCCCCTTTTCAGCCTGCGATCGGGGGACGGTTTACAGCACACAGACTGCTCCGAGCGCCCAGAAGCACAAATCAGAAACAAAAATTAGCGTTATACAGGCAAAGAGCTGAATGAGACGCTCGGTACCTTGTTGTAGCCGCTGCCCGGGGAGTAAGTCATAGCGGCACTGTAAGACCCACTGCTGCCAGGCAGAGTCTGAAGCTGGGGGCTGTAGCCAGACATGGTAAATTTGGGGCTGGCACTAGGCGAGCGGGAAGGGCTGTAGCTTAAAACACTCTGGCCCTGGATGGGGGAAGAGGGTGTCGACGGAGGGGTCTTCTTTGGCACCAGTTCACGTGGTGGAGTCGTCTGGACAGCTGCAATTAAAGTCGGGTTAAGAACTGAGGGAAGAGTTGTGGGCGAAAAGCTGGCAAGAAGTTGCCTTTGAGGAAGCTTCTGTAGTGAAAAGCAACTTACTGCAGGTTATTTCCTTGGAAAACAACAAGTTTGCCTGTGTTCACTCAGCCAACAGTTCTCCTTCGAATTGAAACCTTTGCATACACACAATATCTTAATATACTGAGAGACCCACCCATCCATTCTTATTTTAAATATACAATTAGAGAGCAAGAGATACCAAGCTGTTCCTTCCATTTAACACTGTTATATTAGAGAATAAACTCCTTCACATCCTATTATGATCTGTGAAATACACGATTCTTATCGGGTGTCAGCAATACGTCACCTCCACTGATATTTGCTTAGGTGCTCCAAACATTTTAGAAGGTTGGCTGACCTGAATCCTTTAAAAAATTTTAAGGCCCTTTAAAAATACCAGCAGAAGACTCTCACCTGCGTTCTGTAATCCGAGAAGGGTTTGCTGTCCAGGACTCATAACCAAGCTGGTTGGGGCCACAGTGTATTTAAAGTACCTCCAGAAATCAAATAAAGCATTGAGACTGAACAAAGATGCGAATGCAAGTTCTAGAAGTAGAAGAAAACGCAAGATTATAATAACTGTCATTGATTAGATTTATATCCTGCCTTTTTTCTTACAAGGAACTTAAAGTGGCTTGCAACATTCTCCTTCCTCTGCTCTGGCTTATCCTCACAACAACCCTGCAAGGTAGGCTGGGCTGACAGGCTGTGACTGGCCCGAAGTCACCCAGTGGGCTCCATGGCTAAGAGAGGGGTGGAACCCAGATCTCCTGAGCCCTGGGGTCCTGCGCTCTTAAGCACTATTTCACACTGGCTGTAATATGATCAACACTGGCCATAATGAACAACAGCACATATATAATTGTTGATTATGCTTATGAAAATGAAAGGGATAATCCGTACAAGACAGGTGAGCAGGAGGAGGGGGCTCTGCAGGTTTGCAAGGAACCGGTGCTATGCCTGCACCCTCGGCTGGATGAACAGCAAACACAGGGACAAGGTGACCTAAAAGCAGCAAAATGCTACCGGAGACATTCACACAACACAACAGCCTGCTATGGGCTGCTTAGCCCATGGCGCAGTTGTAGAGCATGTGCTAAGTGCAAAGTTTAATATGCATGGATTAAAGGTAAAGGGTTCCCCTTGACGTGAAGTCCAGTCATGCCTGACTCGAGGGGGCGGTGCTCAGCTCCGTTTCCCGGCCGAGGGAGCCAGCGTTTGTCCGCACACAGTCTCCGTGGTCGTGTGGCCGGCATGACTGAACACCGAGGCGCACGGAACGCTGTTACCTGCCCACCGAAGTGGTGCCTTTTCACCTACTCGCACTTGCATGCTTTCGAACTGCAAGGTCGGTGGGAGTTGGGACGGAGCAACGGGAACTCTCCCCATTGTGCAGATTTGAACCGGCGACCTTTCGATCAACCGGCCCAGCAGCACAGCAGTTTAAACCCCTGCGCCACCTGCAGCCCCCATGCATGGATTATACAAGGGTAAAATTACCCATATTTGCATAAACCCAAGGTTTATTGTACAACGCAACTCCCCCCGGGGGGGGGGGGATAGGCGATACAGAGTGTGGACTATGTGCCCGTGATAAATAACGCACAAGAAAGTCACAGTATGTTGTCTAAACCAGGTCAAAGAGCCAGCCCCATCCAAACGTCACAAATGGGGACATGCCCAGTCTAGAAAATCAGCTTCTACGTTGTTCCAAAGATTCGCAGGTATAGCAAGAAACTTACCAATATACCAGAGTAACCAGCATGAGATATTATAATAGGAGCTTATTAGTTTCCCAGACCTGGAAAGGCAGAGAAAAAAATGGTCAGGCATAGCTTTACAGCACACATACTGCTTGATCTTCGGTTAGTTACAATTCATAGCTCAGATTATACTCACAGTGTCTCCCCCCCCCCACCCCGCCCCCCACCCCCAATGCAGCTAGAATACAGAAACAAACCATCCACCCAGGGTGAATTCCATGGTGCAAAAGGCCCCTGAGCTTGCAGACACTACCCATATTAGTGTCCTGGTTTTCTTCTCTTCTGGTCTGACAGGAAGGTCTTCTATCCAAGCTGCTTGTCCCCAAACCCAACACCCATCCAACACGCCAGTAACACCAGGTGCACTGAGAATTTTCCACTTCACCTGAACACGCTCTTGTCCTTCACATATCCCTAGATTCACTTAGTACGCAATGCAGTCAGGGAACCAGCCCCACTTACATTTCCGTATAAATCATGCCAGCAACTGACAGGTTAAGCAGCCCCCACGCCAACACCACCTTCCGCGCTTCTGTTTCCTTCCTCATCTTGATGGTTCTGTCAATGAGGGAAGCAGCCGGGCTTTGTTCCCCTTGCATTGCCTGGAAACCAAAAGGATGGGAAGACATGAGAGCATTTACGAGACCTTTCTTCCAGTGCCGGGTCAAAGGCATTATCCACGCTTAGACGGGGAACTTCTGCAACTGCCAGCACCCCACTATTTAAAAAGGAGAGTCAGAGGCCAGGAGACAAAGCGTTTGCCATCACAGCGTTACCTTTAAGGCTCCGGGCACGATCCTGTGCAGGTCTATACAGGAAGCAAAACGCTACTGCACAGGTGGCTGCAGAATGCACGGCACAGCGGGGCTTGGGATCACGTCCCACCTTCCTCCATCTCTCCCCGTCAGATTCTCCGCCGCCAGCTCCGAGCCCTTGCGCTTCGAGAGCGCCACGCGCGCCGTTCGCCCCCCGCCGCCCCCCCCCCCCAAGGCAGGTCGCTGGCTGGACCTGCCACCGACCATTGCACGCTGCGGGGCCTCGGGCTGCACCAGCCTCTCCCACATGCAGGCCGCCAGATGCGCGGATGACAACTCCCATCAGCCACACAGCTAAGGAGAGGCTGCCCTTCCGAAGCCTGGCGCCCTCCAGGTGTGCTCGACTACAAGTCCCATAATCCCAGGCCGGCTGCGGGCGATGGGGGGTGTAGTCCTGGGCATTTGAAAGGAGGGGTGCAAGAGGGCCTTTCCTCTGCTACGCACCCGGGGGGATCAGCCCCCCACCCACCGGAGGGGCAACGACGCCCCCGCGACCGCCACTTACGCCGCCAGAACACGCGCTTCCCGCTCCCGGCGCGCCTGCGCAGTGCACCGCCTCCTTTTTTAACGTCAGAGGAAAGACGCGTCTCCGGAGGAAGAGGAGGGGTGGGGTCTGTTGCCGGGACGACGGAGGACGGAAGCGCGGGTAGGCGGCTGCTCTCGTGCTCCGCTTCGATTGGGTCGCGCCTCTCCCCTCCCCCTCCCCCTCGCGCGGCCTGTCCCTTTGAAGTTTGGGCGGGAAGGCGGCCTGTCCCGGCGGAGCCGCGCCATCATTCCCTTGATTTCGCTGCCTGGCTGGGACCCGCGCAGTCCCTCAGCGTGACCCCGAGCGGCAAAATAACTAAAGCAAAGCCACCCGAAACAATTCAAAATCCGCAATGCGGCCCGTAAAGCCTAAGGAGGGGTTCCGACGACCTCAACTGCTTGCGCATTTTTGTAGAACTTGGTTGGTCCCGAAAAAGGTGCCGCCCGCCCGATGGCGGATTTTGGATTAGTTTTGCCCTCATGGACCAGCGTAGCTACTTTTTGAACGCTACCTTGATAACTAAAATCAATCGTTTAATTTTCATTAAAATGAAGACCTATGTGCTGAAGTGGGTAGAACTGCATATAAGACTTAGGAGAACAGGTTTCTAGTCCTCATGGAGGCCATGAAGCTCCCTGGGTGACTTTCATCCAGTCACTTGACAGTCTGATTGGCTGCACAGAGTTGTTGAGATAAAATGGAGAAAACTACCCTACCCCAGGATCCTTGTAAAAGAAAAAAGGCAGGATATCATCATCATCTAAGAATATAAGATCTCTGCTGGATCAGACGGGAGGATCCATCTAGCACATCCTCCCTATAGTGGCCAACCAGCTGCCCACTGAAAGCCCACAAGCATGACAGTGCCTCCGCACTCTCCCACCCATGTTCCCCAGCACCTGGTGCATGTGGCTGGTTTAAAAAGCCATCAGGCTTGGCAGCCACCGATTGCCTTCTCTTCCAGGAATGAAGACAACCCCCTTCTAAAGCCAAGCATCATTACATCTTGTGGAAGTGAGTTCCATGGGCTCTGTGAGCAGGTACTTTTTATCTGTCCTTCCCATTTAAACAGTTCAAATTATACAGACACTGAGCAGGACTCGAAACAAGAACCAGCAGCATAAAACTTGCATGCAGGAGATTTTTACAAGCTTGAGTTCTTTGCTGGGCATGGAAACGGATGGATGCCCGGCAAGCCTTCTACAACTGGGGTGTCACCACCAAGCAGGTCCTTTCTTCCATAGCCACCTGCCACCCGAAGAAAAGCAGAAAGGCCTTTTGTTTAGGAACTTCTGGCATAGGCAGGCGCATGTGGAGAAATATCCTGAAAGACAAGATCAAATCCAGCACTTAGAACAGGCCAGAAGCAAACAGAGAGCTAGTCCAGTGGATGTGATCTTAGTGCCCAGGGGAATGCAAGGGCAGCTTCGAAGGGAGGGCAGCGGTGCTCACGGTATCCTGAGCACAGGCCTCGCAGGATCAGGGAGACGACTGGCACGCCAGACCCAGCCTGGAAGCAGAGTGGGAGCCAGTCACGTGGGCACCACCCTGGGATGATTGAGTCGGATCATCCTGCACCAGGTTCGATATGGGCTGCTGCATGCTGGACCGACAGACCTTTCTGGGCTTTTTTCAAAGCAGCCCCACAAAGAGTATCACAATATAATCTGCATTGTGCTTTTATGAGCGATGGATAAGTTCCACTGACGATCGCATATTGTACTTGATCGTTTTTAGAATAAGCAACCCTGGATATTGAAACTGCGGGATATAATTTGTCTGGAGGAAACCAATGAATGCAGACCCTGGATGCACCCACACAAAAGCGAATTGCGGAACCAGGTGTGGCACCAACGGTTTAGTCGAGCGGGCATTCCTCTTCTGTTCCTTGTTGCCATAGTTCTGAGAATGATGTGAGGTGCGGGTTCTACCCGCCCTGGGTCACAGCATACGCAGTCAACCGATGGCAACGTTTAGTTGCCAGGTATACAATGCCGCCGCCGCTTCTTGCAACTCTCTGCTTCCTCACTTGACGTTTCCTTCCATCTTAAAGAAAGCGGCTATAATGGCGTTCCCCCTGCTCCATCTGTGGTGGCAATATTCAAGCAGAGATGCCGTGGACCCTCTCCCTGAAAAAGATATTCAGTGTGCGGAGGAGGAGGACGACGAGGAACAGATTTGCTGGTTTTTGGGAGAAATGCTATTTCTTTACTGTTTGGCGGTTGCCATTATAAGGATCATCTACCTCGGTGTGAACAAGGTGGGATTCCCTCCCCAGGAGGACTCCCACCCACCGTCTCCTGCGGTTCAGCCCCAACGGTCAGCACGCTGAGAGGGCCGGCTTTTGAGCCTAAGGCTCCAACGAGCCAGCAGGAGCCCCCGGCGAACCTCTCTCCCTCCATTTCGGGCACAGATCTGTGCCTCTTTAGCCCAAAAGAGAAGTCCTGTGACTCTCTAGCAAACCTTCTTCTATCAAAACAAGCATAGGAGTGCCTCCCAATTTGCCATATCGCATTTTAAAGCTAGTGCAGATCTTGAAACAGTGGGTCCCATTTTTTTATGTGCAGGATTTGTATACCGCTCTGCATTCACTGCAGTTCCCAAACAGTGAACAATAAAAAGGAAGGGGGGAATTGTTCAATATTCAGAATTAAAACATGTTTTAAAAAGAGATCATGCCATTCAAACTGTAGCTGGGCAGTCAGGGAAGGCTTGTTTAAATACCGATGTCTTCAGTAGTCAATGAACATGCAACACAATTGTAGAGTTCGCTTGGGAGCGAAACAATGTGCTTTAAACTGTACTCAGAGTGGCTGCCAAACAAGCCACTTGTCTCATGTGATGATGACCTCAGAAACTACTCAGGTTGGTGAGGGAGAAGATATTTGCTCAAATCTCCCCCTCCCAAGTTGTTTAGAACTTTGTACACCCAATTAAAAGAAACAGACATAAGCATGGCCAGAAACAAAAAGGCTATGCACCATCTGAAGAAGGTCTTCCTTGAGTTAGTCCTGAATCTCCATTTTCATTGGATGAGCCCAAGTTCTAGCAGTGCAAGACAAAGCAAAATGTCTCTCCATCCAGCCTCTCTACTACCCAGCGTAACTTTAGAAACCTCTTTCATAGTGTGGCCAGATACAAAAGAGGACAGGGCTCCCGTCCCATTAAGGGCATACTCATTTAGTAACCTTGAATTAGGGGTCACTTCTTCTCAATGGACTGCTGTCTGTATTTTCTGAGCACAGATCCTCAAGAAGCAACACGGAGGAGGAACTTCATGGTGCAATATACTGAAAGATACAAAAGGTAAACATTCATTCGCTTGAAACTGGAATACTTTTTGGTTTTGCCTTCATGCTGGTCAGCAAAGGCAGAGTAACTGATACATTATCCAGATAAAAACAGAACCGGGCTCCTACACCTTGGAAAGGAAGAGGTACCTGGACCAGGCAAATAGCAGGGTTGCGACCTGCCCAGTTTCCCACTTTTCCCTCTGGGGAGCAGCGGGGAGAGGGCTGGGGGTGTCCGGCTGCCGGGCTTGTCTTCTTCTTAAGGAAAGAAAGCACAGTGGAGCCTTCTCTTCTGCCACCGCCACTCCAGCGGTGTTGGCCATGAGGGTCTGGCAGCTGGGCCTCCCTTCCTTGCACGGAAACAATTTTTGTTTCTGTGCACGGCCCTCTCCCTTCTCTGTATGACGACTAGAGTATTCTTCTGTTTTATTGTATTTATTTTAGGGTTATGCTGTCGGGCCTCATACAGCCTAATCTTGAGCATGAATACACAGAATTGCGCCCTACTGCATTCAACGGATGTACCCACAGCAACATGTGCATAGGATTGCAGCCTTATGGGGCAATCCTATGCACACTTGTTTGGGAGGAAGTCTCATGGACCTGATGGGACTTCCTCGCAGGTAGGTGTGCGTAGGATTGCAGCCTTCAACAATATTTGCTTACCTTTTCCACTATATTTTCAACATCGCAGTATTCTGTCACCCCAGTAATTTTGCTTTTCACTTACTCAGAACTCCATGTGCAAGCATAACCCGCAGAACAATCAGGCCTCGGGGGAAATCGAGATGTTCCACTGTGCCATGCGGATCTCCTGTGGGATTCAAAGCACTCGTGTTGGTTTGCAGTCACCAGATCTGCTGAGCAATTCATGCTGTGCATGGGGAATTTGTGACTGGCAGGTCACAAGGCGTTCTCAGGGAGGCATGTGGAAATGATGGCGGAGAAGGAAGATGTCCCCACACACACACACACACCGGCAAACCAGCACAACAAAATGAACTGAAGTCCAGAGCAGAAACTGGAAGGTTTCTCCACACCGGGCACTTATGATTCGCTTGTGATTCTTTGCTCAAGGTCGTTTGCAGGAGCTTTATGCAATGTTATCACCCTCCAGCGCCTCTGGCTGGTCAAGGTTTTTTCAAAGCAAGGCAAGTCGGCTTTGAATTCCTCATCTTGCTTTGAGACACTCCTGAAATTTTCAAATCTGCTTTACCAGTGCTATACCAGAGCACCATCTTGTGGTTCTGTAATGGAGTACAGTATATAGAATGAGAGAGAAATAAAACCCCAGAAAAAATACATGTAAAGGACCAACTCTTAATACAGGAAAGCAAAGGAAGCAAAAATGTTGGTAAACTGGCGGGTTAAAACCTTGGGGTAGAAAAGCCACATCTTGGGTGCTTCCAGTCAAGGCTTTTATCTTGCTATTACCCAACGTCAGTTACAGGATTTTCCAGTGTCTAAATGTTATCATCTTCCACTTACAACTCCCCACTGTTTTGGGCTTGCTAACCACGCTTAGCCTGATCTTCTTGTCATTTTTAAGGAGAAACAGTTGCATTATACCTTCCAATTGATAGTGCCAGGAGTTTTCCATCTTAACACTCCCCAGAACGGCAACCCTAAAGTCCCCCATCTTTATGGACCTGGTCGTACATGTAGGAATTCGACTGACAGCTACAGGCACCACCACAAAATGGCTGCTGCGGAGGATGCAGCCAGTCAAATGGCGGCCACCACGGAGTCCTTGCACTGCTTCCGTTACTCTGTTCAAGAATGAATGTCCTTCATCCCTAAGGAAGGGACAGCATCCTCTGCCAAACCCAAAGGCTCAGGGTGGCTCCGCTTGACCCTCAGAAACACATCCAAATACTTACTTAAGCTTGCGATCTTATGCATGCTTACATGGAAATTACGGTTAATCATTGCCTTTAGCTTGTGTTTATTTCCCATAATACTAAATGCTGTGTTATTCTGCTTTGTTTATCTATTTGCCAACACACACTGCACACAGAAGATACACAACACACAAATATCCTAGGCTAATTAGCACAATGCATTCACAAATAATTACACACTTTCAGCGCAAGAAAACTGCCAAATGATGATGATGATGATTTCATTTCTCTGCCACCCCACAGCCGAAGCTCTCTGGACAGTTTACACGGTCCATAAAAACAAATGATAAAACAGTAGCAGTGTTGAATTGCCCTGCCATAGGATGCTTTTGTCGTTGTTTAGTCATGAAGTCGTGTCCGGCCCACCACGACTCCATGGAGATGGGGAGTTACCTTGCTATGAGTTACACCACCGGGTCAAGCAGCTCTGGACTCCCTGTCTGCTGATCCCACGGCCTGAAGGGGCCCAGTGGGCTTTGCAGCTCACCCATTCCTTCCCTCTAGGCTGCTCTGGGCATCTGGGCCACTTGCCCCGTTGGGTAACCACACCGATTCTTTCTCACCTTGCACCTGCTTCTCCTCACACGGTCTGTTCAGTCTGGCGAGTGCTACTTAGGTTTGGCTGGTTTGTAACGCTGCCGCCGGCTCCTTCCCGCCCTGCCGTTTGTCCAAAGGGACTGTGGAGGGTTTAGTAAACTGATCGAACAGAGGCGCTCAACTCCAGGGGCCACGTTCAACCTCTCCAGAGGCTGCAAGCTGCCACATTTCAGTGGCAGCATTAGCAAAGCAGTTGGAAATGAGCTTGTTTCTTCAGAATAATGCCCCTCCCACGCACATTTAAGCAAATATAATCAACAGATTTAAGGCCCAGAATTCATGTGGGCGAGCCTCTGGATACAGCACACCTCAGGCAGAGGGGAGGCTGGGCCAATAGTTCTTTAATCAGGCAGCAGTCTGACGTGTTTGTTTGTTTATTCACAACCACCCACCCCTCAAACGCCCTGCCTTCCTGAGTCTAGGTTTCCAGGACTGCGGCTGTGACTGTCAGTGCAAGTTTAGTATCTGTGGTCTCCGGAGGAAGCTGGCTGGAGGAAGGTCAACGGCGAGTGCTCCTTCTATAAAGAAGGGATCGGTTGGAGACAAGTCCCCGGCTAGATCGCCTTCTCCAAAGAGGCAGCTGAAGAAGAAGCACCTGCCCAAAGTGGGCCGGCAGTCCTGCTGCGATAGCAACTCTACAGGCTCCGACCGTGTGGGCTCGCAGCTCTCGTGGTGGTCACGCAGCCTGTCGGGGGACAGCCTCAGCATGTCCAGCCAGAAGGCACGGAGGACAGCCTGGAAGCGAAGCGACGCAGTGAGAGAGCAGCCCTGCCTCCGTTGCAAAGCCAAGAGGACGAGGGAATGGCTCGCCCAGCACTTCTTTCAACCGATGTTCTTCCCCCAAGAGAAGAGCAACTGATCCAGAGAAGAGGAGTCGCTCTGGGGAGCTGTTGTGCGTGTGACCCACTTTCGGCCCCGTCCCATGTGGGCTTGTTTGCGTGCGCAAGGACAGGCAGGGTGGGTGCCGCGCACGGCTCAGCTGCTGCCAAGGAGTGACTCATGTCAATAAAGCGTAGGAAGGCCCTGTGCATAATCACACTGTTTTCAGCACCGTAGTGTTGTGATACGTGTGGCGAAAGAAGGGTGCAGACTCGTTAAAATGCAGCCTCCTGACCTTTGATTCCCAGCCTCTTTCAGTGCAGGAGGAGCCCAATGTCTTGCATTTTTATATAAAACGAATCCTCTCTGAGAATAATGTTTAGCTTTTAAGAACACTCGTGGGCTGCGGTCCTGCAAAGCCTTGACTGATGCCAACATCAACAAGCAGATAGATTCAGGCCGCGCACATTCAAAACACCCCATGGGCATTATATCTTGAAGTCCCTCAACAACCCTGAAAGGTAGGCCAACGTAATGCGGACCTGGCAGGTCAGGGGGCTGAGACTGTGAGTTAACCGAGGCTCCCTAGAATCTAGGGCCTAGCGCATCTGCAGCCGAAGTGCCTTTTGAAGCGGAGCACTTCTTGTGTGCCACTTCAGCTCTACACGAACGGTCAGTCCGAGGGGGCAGGATTCCTCCACCTTCAAAGGGCTTATTTTGCAAGGAATTGGAGTCCCTCTGACCAGCTCCTCTTTTCTGATGTTTGGGTATGAAGCAGGGTCATCTCCATGCTCAGCCAGCAAGCTACAGACTCAACCACCCCACATATTTGTTATTTAGAATTTTTGTATGCCGTCTCATCGCATAGCCTCAGGACGGCTTCCATAAAATAAAAACACAATACAAATAACATCCAGATTCACCCTGGCTGCGAATTAAAACCTATAGCTGATATTAAAAGTTATTACAATATTGTTTCAATGAAAAGGTCTTAGCCTGGTGCCGAAAAACAAATAAGGATGGCGCCAGGCGGACCTCTCTGGGGAGCGCATTCCATAGGCGGGGCACCACACACCTGCACTGCGTTTGTACACTGCTTTTCGCCGCTGGGAATATTCGACAGCACCAAGGGGAAAATGTGCGTGCAAAACCCTGGACTGGGTAGACCGACAGGTCTGTTGGGTTGGCATCACTCTCCTCCTATTTTTTGCAAGATAGCAGGGCAGGAACCTTCTTCCACCCGTGCTGCCTGCCTAAAGGCACCACGGTGTCCAAACAGAGGGTTAGTGAGATAGGAATAAGCAGGAGAGAACGCAGCGACCAGCAGCGGCCTATGGCAAGGAAGGACCAAGCCACTAAGCGAGATAATGGAGCAGAAAGTGCTGTTCCCAACACACTCTTTTCCCACGACGGGCCAAGTTTCCATGAGCCTCCTTTGGCATTATAAATATAGCATGAAAAGCATCCTGCCAAAATTGCTTGCCTGCTGGCTCTGGCCCCCACTGAGCTGCCCCCACTGAGCTGAACTGTTGCTGCTTTTCACCAGCTCCCCCGAGAAGAAATTTACCGCTCTGGCCATCGCCAGCCCAGGAGGAAGAACCTGAGAGATTTTCAAGCCGATGCTTCATAGTTAGGTTAGGCTCCAGGTTTGGTGCCGTTCTAGCTCAGAATGTCTTGAAACACTAAACTCACATAGTCCTCATTGAATCAGTTTCTAGGATGCCACAAAATATTTTGCTTCTTTTCCCTTTTTTCGCATAGCTGGAAACTAACATGGAGTCTATCACTGGGAACAGTTTTATGCATTTTTAAACAGCTGCCTACAAACTAAAATTGAATTTTTTGTTAGGATCCGTTTTTTAAAAACCACAACACCAGCTCAGATGACACGGTCTGTACATGCACGGTGTATCCTTTGCCCCTTAAACAAGCAAACAACTGAATTCCCCTCAAAAGAACACTTCTTAGAGGTGCTTTGGCCAGATAATCCAAAGTATTACCAAGCCAAAATCTTACTGCTGGCTCTGGGTACCAGCAGGGAATCAAGGCATGATACGGTATTCCATCAACATATGCTTCCTTCTATCATTGCATTAGGACATACGAAAAAATATTTTTTTCCCCGTGAAAAAATAGAAACCATGCTGTGGGGTCATCATGAAAGAAGCTGTAACTTTCTTAGGATGTTGAGAGTAGCTTCCCATAAGGAAGCATCCTACAATCTACCGTGCCTTAGAACTAGCAAATGGCCCCAGCTATTGTTGCTTTTTGCAGAAAGCAGGAACGGGCAGCGGAGGAAGTGACAGAGAGAGAGGCCAACTCTTTGGACTGGCGTCCATCAGAGAAGCCTTTGTCAAATCCGACCTATGACCGTGCTTGCCAAACGCAAGAAGGAAATGGGCTGTGCCAAGAGGTGGCTGCACTGGGAGAAACTTGTTCATCTGGGTTAGCCTGGCCAGCATGAGATCTCCAAAGGGAGGCCGCCAGCCCCCATACTGTGCCAGTGGAACCTAAAAAAAGCGATCAAGTTACCGAACAGCCAGCGTTGGAACAGGGACTGAAAAAGACCCAAGGAGGCAATCACAGCAGATGTGTGGATAGATCAGCTCAAGGCTCAGTCTAGCCCCTCATTCTGCCCCCCGAAAAACCCACCAGCAGGAGATGTTCCCCGGCAATTGCTGGGCATTGCTTCTGGCCCTGGAGGCACCGCATGGCCAGCAGGACTATCGATAGGGACTGAGCGCCTTCCCCTGGAATTTCTCTGCTCCCCTAAATCAGTGGCCATCACTAAGTCTTGTGGTGGTGAATGCCACAGCTTGACGATGCGCTGGGTGAAGAAGCACTGCCTTTGATCTGCCCCGGCTCTCCAACCAATCCGTCTCATGAGGTGACCCCTTGAGTTCTAGAATCGTGGGCGAGGGGGAAACATCGCAACCCATCACGGGAAAAGGCCGGAACAAGAGAGCTGCTTGGCCAGGGTGGAGGCTGCGGCTTTTGCCAAGCAGCTGGCCTGATGAGGCACCTGTTCGGGTGTCCTGGCTCCTCCTGGTCCAGAGAGCTTCCCGCTGCTGACTTCTCACATGCAAGCGGGAGGGAGGAGAATTGGCGGAGAGGAGCTACTTCTAGGAGAAGAGGGCAAATGCCATCGTCCCCACGCTCCTGCCAGCGCGACTTTGACAAGCGGGTGCCCCTTCGTTGCTCCTGCTCCAGAGAAAGCCATTCAAGGAAGGACGGGGAAGGGAGAAACTGGGCTAAGCGGGGTTGCTCAGCGCTTCCCAGACTTGCCGAGAAGGGAGCATCCTCGTCTGGCCCAGCCCCATCCTGTTCCTCGCTACAGGTCTCCTCTGGAGCAGGAGGCAAGAGTGCCTGATCCGCTCTCCTGTCTTCTTCTCTACTGCAGTAGAGACTGCTTGGCATCTGGGCAAATCCAGCTCTGCTCACGGTCATGGCTGTCTGAACGAGGAGCCTGTCCTTTGACAGACCACCTGGAGGAGCAAGAGGGAAGGAAGCAGGGAAGGAAGAGGGCCAGATGGCCACTGCCTGGTGCTTCAGGAAACCCCAACATGGTCGCGTATCACGCAAACCTGCCCTTTGGTCCTGCGGGAAATTCCAGGCACCACCCAGAGAGTGCCAGTGAAAGAGCAGTCTAGTCATGAAGAAATTTTATATTAACTACTCAATGTAATGCACGCATTAAGCAAACAAAAGTTTACTGTATGACAAAAGTCAAGGCGATGGTTTTCCCAGTTGCAATGTATGGCTGTGAAAGCTGGACCATAAGGAGGGCTGAGCGCCGAAGGATTGAGGCCTTTGAATTGTGGTGCTGGAGGAGACGCCTGCGAGTCCCTTGGACCGCAAGGCGATCCAACCGGTCAGTCCTAGAGGAGATCAACCCTGACTGCTCTTTAGAAGGCCGGATGCTGAAGATGAAACTCAAATACTTTGGCCACCTAATGAGAAGGAAGGACTCCCCGGAGAAGAGCCTGATGCTGGGAACAATTGACGGCGAAAGAAGAAGGGGGCAGCAGATGAGGTGGCTGGATGGGGTCATGGAAGCAGTCGACGTGAGTTTAAGTGGACTCTGGGGGATGGTGGAGGACAGGAAGGCCTGGAGGAATGTTGTCCATGGGGTCATGATGGGTTGGACACAACTTGGCGATTAAACAAACGAAACAAAAAAACAAGCAAACAAGACACCTGGTGGCATCTTTTGGAACAGTAATGCTGTGAGTCCACAAGGAGCCTCCACGGGGGCCACCACTGGGAAGGTCCTTCCCCTTGTTTGTGCCCTGCAAGACTCGTTTGCGCTTGGTGCTCGGAGGAAGACCAGAGGACCTGGGTAGAGTGTAGCTGAGAGAGGCGTACATGAATACATGCTTTATAAGTTAAAGCAACGCCTTGAATGGACTCAGAAGCCGATGCAAGTGGGCCAGGCCTGGTGCTCTGCACTCGGAAGATCTGGTCCTGGCTGTTAGTCTGGCGGCCACATTCATACACCAAAACTCTTCAAGGGCAGCCCCGGTAGAGTGCATTGCAGGAATCTGATTTATAGATTACCAGAGTGTAGATTACTGAAGCCAGGCTATTCCTCTCCAAAGTGGGGTGCAGTTGAGAGCATAGTTGGAACCCGTAAGGGGCACTCTGTGCCACTGAGGCCACCTGAGCCTCAGGTGACAACGGTGGTTGAAGGGAGACCCCAAGCTGCGAATCTGCTCCTTCAGGGGGAGTGCGACCCCCTCCAGAACAGGTCAAGCACCTCCGCCTGGTCAGCGGAACTCGCAGCAAGAGTATTTCTGCCTTGTCTGGCGCAAGCGTCAGTTTGTTAGCCCTCATCCTGTCCAAGGTTGCTTTCAGGCTCCTGCTCAGCACA
The DNA here is from genome assembly GCF_004798865.1 of Varanus komodoensis. Classification (NCBI taxonomy): domain Eukaryota; kingdom Metazoa; phylum Chordata; class Lepidosauria; order Squamata; family Varanidae; genus Varanus; species Varanus komodoensis. The sequence continues at coordinate 74,069,903 of NW_025335268.1, read as the reverse complement.
CCTGTAGCCTCACGTGCTGATGATGAAAAGGAGACCTGGAGCTGTGTGCCGCCAGCGCACGGATGGCAGCGCACTCCAAAACTCCATGGGATGAACCCTCCGTGGTTTCATGTAGATGTCAGATATGACTCTGGTGCGCCTGCAACTGGAGTATTGTGCTCAGTTTTGGGCCCCTCATTACAGAAAGGATAAAGCCAGGTTGGAGTTAGTGCGGCGTACGGCCACAGGGTTGGTGGCTGGTTTGCAGGGGATGCCGTATGAGGCGAGACTGAAGGAACTGCGTCTCTTCAGCCTGGAGAAGAGGAGACTCGGAGGGGATCTGTTGGCCACATACAGGTATGTGAGGGGGTGTCACATGGAGGTGGGGAGAGACCTGTTCTCCCCTGCAGAGGAAGCAGGATGCGCTCCAACGGAGCAAAGCTCAGGGAACCCAGGTTCCATTTGGATGCCAGGAAGCACTTCCTGACAGTCAGGACCCCGAGGGTGTGGAATGGGCTTCCACGAGAGGTCGCTAAGACCCCATCGGTGCGGGTGTTCAAGGATAGGCTGGACGTCCACATGGTGGGCATGTCGTGAGCGGAGCCGGCTGGAGCCAGGGGTCAGACTAGATGGCCCGGGAGATCCCTTCTGACTCGCTCTGCTTCTATGTTTCTATGATAGTGTGGGAGGCAAGACAGAGCCCTGTGGGATCCGATGCTGGAGATCCACAGGATCAACCAATATCCCCAAAGCAGCCCCCTCTGGAGCCTGTTATCCAAGCAGGAGTCTGTGCACTGCAGCAGCAGCCCTGTCCCAGCTGAGCCAGCTGCCCCAGAAGGATTCCATGGTCAGTGGCATCAAAAGCCATGGGGACAACCGGGAATACCAGCGGGATCACCCTCCCCTGCCCCCGTCTCTTTCCCAGCGTCAGTCATTGTGTGGGGCAACCAACGCTGCTTCTGTGCCAAGACCTGACCCAGAATGAACCCCAACTGAAACGCATCCAGAGAATCGGTCTCATCTCACTTGTGCCTCGATTGGCCACCAGCTGCTCAAGCCTGGAAAAGGAATATCTGCTACCAAGATCTTACTAAGTCCTTCCAGACTGAAAGATATATAGCACTCGGTTGGGAACCTGCGCAGTCCAGATAAACACATATTTGTAATTGCATTTATAATTTCCTTGGTACACAAAATTCTCAAAGCAAACATTGATATTTGACCCAGCAACCAGGAAGTGTTTTGGCTGAACAAATGCAGTGCAGGAAAGGTTTAATCTGTGCAAACACATGGCTTTTTTTTAAATAAGTTTTATTTGAAATTATAATCCTAAAAACAAAAACAAATGGAAACTACAAACAACATCCATCATCAAAAACATCGAGCCCGCTGGGTCAGCCCCCACACCCTTCTTTTTCCATTTATGATAACTTAAAAACATATTTAAGTCTAAGCCAAGTCCCGTTTCTCTAGCCAATAATAAAAAGAGTCCCAAGTTTGATAGAAGTCAGTATCTTCTTCAGTGATAAAGTCAATCTATCCATTTCCGCACAGTCCAAGATCTTTTTTAGGATCAGTTCGTCGGTGGGTGGTTCTTCGCTTTTCCAGTGTTGAGCAAATGCAATCCTCGCCACAGTAATTACATGTAAAATCAGATATATTTCTTGTATACTAATGTCCACAGATATAATGCCTAATAAGAAGACTTCAGGTTTAAAAGCTAAGGATGAGAGGCAGTGTGGTGTAGTGGTGAAGAGCTGTGACTGGGACTCAGGCGATCCAGGTTCGAGTCCCCGCTCGGCCATGGAGCCCACTGGGGGACTTTGGGCCAGTCGCAGACGCTCAGCCCAACCTACCTCGCAGGGTTGTTGTTGTGGGGATAAGATGGAGGAGGAGAATGATGTCAGCTGCCTTGAGCCCTTTGTAGGAAAAAGGCAGGATATACATTGAAATAAATAAATAAATAAATAAATAAATTTTTGTAACATTTCCTCTAGCCATTTATGCATTTTAATCCAATACTTTTTCACATTACTGCAAACTGCAAGCACATGGCTTGGTCCTTCCTTTGCGGTGGATTAAGTTGTGGAAAGTTGTTTTGCATCTGGTTGGTCTGGAGGAAGATGAAGGCAGACAGAGATGACAGGCCCGTGCGGCCAAGTGTGGGACGCACTAGAAATGTATGAACGCAGCTGGGCTGCTGGGTTCCCTCGTCTCACCCTCCTGAGATGGTGGAGGGCTGATTCAGCGGCTTCGCCTGCCTCCCTTCCATTGCCCAGTTGATCGGCACTGGGAACAGATAAGGGGAGCACTGCTGGCACGTGACTGCACCGCTTCACCAACATCTAGGCTCTGCACACACCGAGTCGGGCCCTCCTTTGCCGCAGCGGGCCTCACTGCGGCCTGTTCTGGCAATGTCCAATGCGGGGGAGGTCATAATAGGGATAAACTTAGCTTTGGAATACTCTTTTATATTTAGTGATGCGCATGTTCTTTTAAATTATTTACCTGTTGCTTGGAAGTTAATACAAGGCCAATGTAAATGGATTTTTGGTGCCTTTTGGCAGCGAAAAGACTGTTGTTACAACATTGGAAGGATTAACATCCATTTCCTCTAACACAGCAGATTAAGGACCGAACAACGGTTTCAGCATTTGAATGGATGTTATTTAGATACCACCTGCAGATGGATAAATAAATGGATATTTGATCTGCATTTTCTGAAGCTTACTCATAACTGTATTTATTGATAGCTGTGCTTTCATCTAGATACTTACAGGTACATATTTCCTCTGAACCTGTTGATTTGGTTTGCATGATGCAACAACCTACCATGGACAACAAGCAATGATTGGCTGTCGTGTCCCTGCAGAGGAAGGCAGGACGCGCTCCGACGGAGCCAAGCTCAGGGAACCAGGTTCCATTTGGAGGCCAGGAAGTACTTCCTGACAGTCAGGACCCCGAGGATGTGGAATGGGCTTCCACGGGAGGTGCTTGAGGCCCCATCGGTGTGGGTGTTCAAGGATGGGCTGGACGTACACATGGTGGGCATGTCGTGAGCGGAGCCGGCTGGAGCCGGGGTCAGACTAGATGGCCCGGAGACCCCTTCTGACTCGCTCTGTTTCCATGTTTCTATGAATGTAGCCCAGTTACAAGCCTGCAGTGGCCTGTGCTTTGCAAACACTCCATCCTGAGAGCCTACGGGCTGTTCTAACCCATGCTGGGTTGGTGTGTCATCTGAACTGGGGCATCTAATCCCACCGTGGGTACAGACCTGGGGCCTGTGACTTGTCTGGCAAACTGCGGCAAAAACCTCTGCAGCTCTTCCGACCACCCGCAGCCTCTCCACATGCGCCCGAGGGGTGCGATTGGGTGCTGCCTTCCTTGCCGTGGTCCCAGTCCCTTTTGGGCTTGTTCTGTCTTCCTTACAGTGCGATTATTTTTTCCCCTGGAGGGTATGAAAGCCAGGTGGACAGCTGACTTTCACAGTCCCTGCTCTGACAGCGACTGACGCCCTTCACGGTGCCCAACCAGCCCCTTGGGGAGGCTGCCAATGGTTTGCAGAAACACACACACACACACACACACACACACACACACACACACACATATATATATATTTTCCCACACAAAAAATTGCATGCATTTCTATGTTTCTTTTACATTCCTCTGCTGTGTTTCCCTGAAAGGAGGCAGTCCTGCAACACAAGGCGAGACGGGCATTTTTTTTATTATTATTATTATTATTATAACATTTCTATGCCGCCCCTTGCCGAAGCCTCGGAGCGGCTTACAACACAATAA
>NW_025335268.1:73867830-74066020 GCF_004798865.1 Varanus komodoensis | reverse complement strand
AGCTGATTAATCAGCCGAAGCTGAAGGAAGGCGTTCCTCGCCACCGCTGTCACCTGAGCTTCCAAAGAAAGTTCCGGGTCGAGGAGCACTCCTAAGCTGCAGACCTTATCCCTAAGAGGGAGTGTTGCACCATTCAGGACCAGGTCAAATCCACCCTCTCCGAAGCCCGATCCGCCAACCAACAGGACCTCCGTCTTGTCTGGGTTGAGTTTCATGTGATTGTTTAGTGCCCTTTTAAACACTCTAATAACTGAACTTCTCTGAGTGGAGTACAGGTCATTCGTCCAGCTCTTTTCCTCCCTTGGCCTTCCCCTCTCCTCTCACTTCAAACAATCTTGATGCAAAGCTGCTCTGGTTAATTAATTACTTAATTAATCTTTAAATTCACTTGATTTAAAGAGGACCATGTGGTCAATACCTGCAGGACCTCTTTAAATCAAGTGAAATTAATTAATGTATTTTTAAAATATTGTCAGTTGCAAGGGGAGCCTAGAGGTGTGCACCTTGGAGTTAGGCTATTTTAAAGTGCATTAATTAATTTCAGGTCATTTAAAAGTGTCCAGTGAGATGGTGCAGCTTGTATTTTACATGGAAAACAGGAGTATAGATTTTTTTAAAATTAATTTTCTTGATTTCTATCCCGTCCCTTAGCCAAAATGGCTCTCCATGTGGGTTAGAAGATTTTCTTTTACAAACAGAAACAGAGCGAGTCAGAAGGGGTCTCCCAGGCCATCTAGCCTGACCCCCGGCTCCAGCCGGCTTCACTTATGACACGCCTACCATTTTAATTATTATCATGACATAACTCTTCCCCTTCTTACATAATTGAACGAGTATTTAACCATTATAATGTAATGGCACCAAAATATTCTTATAAGTTAGGCTTGGTTATGCCTATGCCATAATGGTTTGCTTTATTCTGTAGGACAACCCAAAGGATATTTACCAAATGCTCTCAAGACCAGAAGAAGCAATCTGCTTGCCATCAGCTCGTGAAATTGTCGATCAACAGAGTGATGCCGTTGGTTTCTTCGGAGCTGGACATGCACGGGAAGGTAACTTTTCCTTTGCATGCAAGGCCACTGAAATGGAGTAGGACATTGATGGTCTTCATTTATTTATTTATTTATTAAAACATTTTTATGCCGCCCCATTCGCTGAAGCCTCGGGGCGGCTTACAACAAGAAATTAAATCCACATAAATAAAAATTAAAATATATACATTAGAAAAAAATACAATATAAAATAGATATAAAATAAGCCACCCTGGCCAGATAAAATTCAATAATATTAACATTTAAAATGCTGCTTAAATAAAAAGGTCTTCGCCTGGTGCCGAAAAACAAATAACGACGGTGCCAGGCGGACCTCTCTGGGGAGCGCATTCCATAGACTGGGCGTCACCGCAGAGAAGGCCCTCCTCCGAATAGCCACCCTCCTAATTTCTTCCATGGAGGGCTCCCGGAGAAGGGCCTCTCCTGCCGATCTCAGGGGGCGGCTGGGCATATAAGGGTGTAAGCGCTCCTTCAGGTAACCAGGACCCAAGCCGTTAAGGGCTTTATAGGTCATCACCGACACCTTGAATTGGGCCCGGACTTCAATGGGGAGCCAGTGAAGCTGACGGCCCCTTCATGGCCCCTTCCAACTCTACTGTTCTATGATTCTATGAAAGAAAGGGCAAATGAGTCCGATTTTAAATGGCTGGCTACACCAGGTTGGGCAGGAGAAAAGATTTGTGGGCTCCTAGAAAATGGCGCCTTCTGATGGGCTGGATTGTATAGGCAATGGAGCCCATGACCTGGGGAGGTGGCGGCTCTCCCACACTAGAGCCATTCCAGATGCAACAGGTCGGTCACTGGCCCCGTCCAGCTCTACTATTCTAGGATTCTAGGATTTCCTCTCAAGAAGGTACCACTGGTGAGAGTCGTCCGGCTTCCGGAAGGTCTGCGTGGGCCGCCTGCAATGAACAAACTGGTAACTTCTTGATTAGACTTCTGTAACGCGCTCTACGTGGGGCTGCCCTTGAAGACGGTCCGGATACTTCAATTGGTGCAAAATAGAGCTGCCAGGCTGCTGATGGGGACTGGGCGTTGTTCTCATATAACCCCAGTTCTCCGTCAGCCCCACTGGCTCCCCATTGAGTCTGGGCCCAATTCACGGTGTTGGTTATCACCTATAAAGCCCTCAACAGCTTGGGACCTGGATAACTAAAGGAACGCTTACGCCCATATATGCCCTCCCGCCCCTTGAGATCAGCAACAGATGCCCTTCTCCGGGAACCCTCCATGAATGATATTAGGAGGGTGAGTACCCGGAGGAGGGCTTTCTCTGCGGTGGCGCCCCATCTATGGAATGCGCTCCCCAGAGAGGTCTGCCTGGCGCCGTCATTATTTGTTTTTCGGCGCCAGGCCAAGACCTTTTTATTTAAACGTTATTTTAATTGTTGATTTTATTTATTGATTTTATATTTATGCCAGGATGTTTCCATTTTTTTATGTATTTGTATTGCTATTTATTTTTGTTGGAAGCCGCCCAGAGGCTTTTGCGAATGGGGCGGCATATAAGAATTCCAAATAAATAAAGCAGCATTGCAAAGGCTTCCACCTCAGACACCCCGCCACCCCAAAGAAAAACTGCTTCTTCTCCAGAATCAGAGGGTTGCGTCTTCTTCTCAGTCCGCTCCATGGTTTGCTCTTGCCCGGCTCGTTTGACTTCCTCGCGATGACACGGATGCACTTGGTTTGGGTGGGGAACTAGAAGCCTTCCCCCAGTGCCCGGCAGACTTTGGGTCTATGCCTTTTCCTTTGAGAAATTGTGAGTGACCTATTCCTTCTAAAGCAGTTGTGGGGGCCAGTTCCCCATCAGGTATTTTAACCCCAGACTTATTGGGATGGCTGTGTTTATCCTTGGATCCTAACCCTAAGAAACAGGCTATTTTCATCTCGCTTTCTGAGGATTTAGCACACGTTCCACTTGTTCGTGCAAAGTACACCGAGGCTTGCTATTCTGCTGGAGAACATTCAAGCTGCTGTTGCCTGATGTTTGTCTTCCATGAGTCGCTAGCCAGGCCCGGAGTAAGCCTAGTCCAGATGCTCGGCGCCTGCTTCAAGGAGAAACCCAGGGACTCTTCCGTTGTGCCCGCCTGTTTAAAGCTCTGCCAAGCAAATCGAGTTCTTATTTCTCTTTTCGTTTTCTCCATTCCAGCTTGATGGTATTATAAACAATTCGTCTTCTTTCATTCATCAACAATTGTGTGTGCTGCGCTTTTCTGCACATCTCAGTAAGATCTTGGAAGAACTCAGCTGAATTTGGCCGAGATTCTCTGGTTAGAAGTATGTTTTAAACATCATATGATGTGGAGGAAACCTGCGGGAGTCGGCTCTATCGCTAGGAGCAATGCCTGGTGTTGCATCCATACAGTTTGAAGGGAGAGGAAACAGGTACCCCAAGGGGAGCAGAGGGCAGAGGGGAGGGAGGGAGGGGGAGAGAGAGAGAGAGAGAGAGAGAGATTGAATGCACAATGGAGAGCCAGTGTGGTGCAGTGGTTAAGAGTGTGGGACTGGGACCCAGATGATCTGGGTTCTAGTCCCCGCTCAGCCATGGAGCCAACTGGGTGACTTTGGGCCAGTCACAGATGCTCAGCCTAACCTACCTCGCAGGGTTGTTGTTGTGGGGATAAGACGGAGGAGGAGATGTAAGCTGCCTTGAGCCCTTTGTAGGAAAAAGGCAGGATATAAATCGAAAAATTAAATGAATGAATGAATGAATGGACTCATGATGGATTGAATGCGCTCACCTGAGCTTGCAAAGTGTCCCACAAAACGTGGCCGTGGCATTTTTGCACTTTTAAACATGGGCTTGTCAACCCGTCAGAGATGGACGGGCTCCTGCACAAGGGTTCTCTGTGCGTGTGGATTCACTGAAGGAGGGCCCTGTGGCACCGGTTCATCGGAGCCTGGAACCAGCGCCAGTGGCCTGCCTTTCCAGACCCTGCTGGCCTGTGAGGCGCCCTTCAGGGAGGCGGGTGCAAGGAAAAGAGCCGTTTGACCTTGAGATGGCAGCTCAGAGTTGCACAGGCAGGCCGTGCTTCCGCAGAGGCTTGGCCACGGTGGCTAATTGCTGGGAAAGAGCAATGTTGCTCTTGGCACGCCTGTGATTTCGGGCTTCCTTGTATCAACCTTGCAGCTCGAACGCCTCTCGCCCTGTAATTATCAGCATGTGTGATCAGCTGCATCTTCCAAGGGAGCAATGCTGCCTTATCAGTGCCTTGAACCTTTTGACTCGCCTGGGAATGCAGCACCTGGAGACCCTCTGGGAAAGGGCCTGAGGGGAGCTGCTGGACACATCCACCAATAAATACAGCTGAGCTGGACCTTAATTTCCCTGGATCGTTTTTCAAAGATGCAACTACTTCTGCTTTTCGGAGTCCTCGTTGGGGCTGCTGCGAGCCTGAAAACCTTTGTTGGGTGAGTCAACGTCTTGCTTTCTTCATCCACTCTCAAAGTTTTCGTTGGGATTCTCGTTATAGCTGTGCTTACCAAGCCGGGCTCTTGCAGTGCTTTGGGCTGCAGCTGGCTGGGAGCAATGGGAATTGCAATCCAAGCCGCTGGGGGAAGGCTCTCTATGGCTCTTGGCCCCGTGGCTGTGTGGATCAGAGCAGTGCGCTCGTGTCTCCCAGTTACTGGGGAGCCTGGCCGGGAGGGTGCAGTTGGCCCCTCTGTGGGCAGCGTCCTGGACTAGCTGGATGCCTGGCCGGGTCCAGCAGGGCTCTTCCCAGGGGAGGCAGCTCCAAAGGGCTCGGCGGGCTGCTCTCCACAAGGTGTTCATTGTATGTGCAACTCATTGTGCATTCAGTGCGGATAAGGGCAAGGTCTTGCTCTTGGGGCAGGGGAATGGGTGTCACAGTGCAGGATGGGGGACAGGTGGCTGGAGAGCAGCCCTTGTGCAAGGGACCTCGGGGTGCTGGTCGACTGCAGGCTGAACATGAGCCAGCAGCGTGATGAGGGGTTGAGAAGGCGAATGCCACCTGTGGATGTATAACCAGAAGTGTGGCTTCTAGTTCTAGGGAGGTGTCGATACCACTCTACACAACTCTGGTGCGCCCACAACTGGAGTCCTGCACCCAGCTCTGGGCTCCACATTATAGGAGAGGTGTAGCTGGGTTAGACTCGGTCCAGGGCAGGGTCACAAGCATGGTAGATGGGCTGGGAGGGAGGCCATACGAGGAGAGATGGAGGGAGCTGGGTCTTTTCAGCCTGGAGGAGAGGAGACTCCCCGGGGATCTGTTGGTGGCTTGTAGGTACGTGAGGGGTTGTCGTGTGGAGGGGGGCCGTGAGCTGTTCTTCCCTGCAGGGGAGGGCAGGATGCGCTCCAGTGGGGCAAAGCTCAAGGACCGGGCTTCAGGTTGGATGCCAGGAAGTGCTTCCTGACAGTGAGGACCCCTAGGATACGGAACGGGCTTCCAAGGGAGGTAGTGGAGGCCCCATCCGTGAGGGCATTCAAGGAAAGACTGGACAGCCACATGTAGGGGATTGCATGAGCAGATTCAGCTGGGGCCGGGGGTCAGACTAGATGGCCCAGGAGACCCCTTCTGACTCGCTGTTTCTGTGTCTAACCCTGCACTTGTACCAGGGCCTCTCTCTGCTTTCTTTGCAAGAGGACGAACACCCTTTCACACAAGTGTTTTCCCCTGTGGGCAGTTCCCACCGCCTCTCTGTACATTCCTGTATAAGCCATAAGACAGCAAAAGTCGGCATCGTGGCCTGGAGCGGAATGCGAAATGGGGCCGTCAGCACTGTGGCGCCACCCAGGAGAACAACAAGGGCTCCAAAAAGGGCTGCAAAAGTGGCTGGAAAAGGTGGGGGAGGCACTGGAGGATGACGACGTGGGGGAAATAACCTGCAAACCTCCATGAGTCGACACTCACAAGCGCTCAATGGATGCTTTACGCTGAGAAGCCCAGGGTTTGTGCTTTGGCTGGTCTTACATTGCCCAAAAAGAGGGGCAAACTTCTGAAAGGCAGTAACAACCATGAGCTCACTCCATGCGACACTTTAGCCATGAAATGGGTGGAATAGGATGCCGCGAGCATCAGTGACTCCATGGTACCAGACCCCTGTGCTAATCTCAGAAGCACACCTAAGGACCCCGCTGCAGGCGCACAGGCACTTCCGAACGTGGCGGCTCATGTGCCTCTGATGCTCAGTGCAAGGTGTACCAGTGCCAGTCCCTGCCTTGTGCCAGGTATTTCCTCTGTAGGGCCGATTCCAGGTGTCTCAACTTGGTATTGAGGATAGGAGGGAAGGAGAGTTGAAACTATCAGTGAGGCCCCCTCGGTGCGGGTGTTCAAGGATAGGCTGGACGTCCACATGGCGGGCATGTTGTGAGCGGAGCCAATTGGAGCTGGGGATCAGACTAGATGGCCCAGGAGGCCCCTTCTGACTCGCTCCATTTCTGTGTTTCTATGGTGCCGGAGGTCAGACTAGATGGCCCGGGAGACCCCTTCTGACTCGCTGTTTCTCTGTTTCTCTGTTTCTAACTATCCGCCTCTTCCGCTCCCTGGTCCCTCAGCATCCCGTCTTCTCCTTCCAAGACCCAGTTGCAGCTTTGGGGCCTGGCACAGATCTGTCCACATGGGCTATGAGCAGGGCTGCCTTGCAGCTCCAGCGTCACAGGACCTCAGGGCTGGGACTCTGAAGAATCCTATGGCCTCTCAAACAGTGTCTGGAGGCCCTAGGATTGCACGGAAGTCAGTGTGTGTTGCTCTTCTGTGGCACGCAGGAGGCAGAGGCAAATAAAGAAGGTCTTGTCAGGGATGCTGTGGTCAAAGCAAGATTCGCATCTGGGACTTGGGAGGAGTTATTTACATCCAGAACTTGTGGGCTCACACCTGGCCCTTCAACAGCCCAACTCCTCACCTGTGTGAGCATTCTGTGCTTTGAGGCAGGAAGCTTTTTTTAGGGTGCTATGAAGCGCTATATTTTGGGTGGAGCTCTGGAGAGAAAATACAGCATGTGGGTAGGACTTTGCATTCTGCTGATCTTGGCAGTTCCAAAAGAAACAGACCAAGTCCGTGAGTCCCAAGCAGCCGGAAGCGGGTGTAATGAATCCATTGATTGACTTGTTCTTGCAGTGACCAGGTTCTGCGGGTGGAACCATGCACTGAAGAACAGGTCCGCCTACTGAAGGAACTGGAAGCTCTGGAGCCTCTTCAGGTACGTTGTTTTGTCTGGGGCGTTGGTTAATGATCCCTTCCAGCGCCAATTAGCGCCTTGACAGAAGACCTCATTTGCAGACTGCCAGAGATCTTGAAAAGGTGTTTCTGTTCGCTGGCAGCTCCTTTCAGAAGCCTGCAAGTTGCAGAAGAGCGAGTACCAACATGTTGCGCAAACCACAGAATCATGCAATCAAAGAATTATGCAGTTGGAAGGGGCCCAGAAGGCCATCGGTCCAGCCCCTGCTCCAGGACTGAGACTCACAGCACAGCAGAGCTGGGAGGGGCGAAACGGGACCCTGGGTCACCCTGCTTGGTACGGGGCCCCAAGGTGCAGCAACACATGGGATGCGCATGTTTGCACGCAAAATGAGAGCATGGGAAAAGCCCCTCTGGGTCAGCGCCGAGGCCCGTCCAGTCCAGCGCTCCGTACCCACGGTGGCAAACCAGCTGCCCACAGGCTCCGTCCAGCAGGATGCGGGCAAGGCCTCCTCCTGCCCAAGCTCCCCAGCAACTAGTCTGTGCAGGCAGGACGCCTCTGGAGAAGGAGGGAGTCCGTGGCCAGCAAGGCTAGTAGCCACCAATGGCCTCTCCCTTCTTGCATGAGCCCAGTCCCTGTTTAAAGCCATTGCCAGTCCATCAACGTGCCCTCAGCGCCTCGCAGGGGTGCAGGTCAGAGTCGCAGTTTTTCAGGATTTGTCCCTGCAGCGAAATAAAAAAAGCTGACACGGAACGGGGTGCGGTGCTTCCAGCTCGAGTTGCTGCGTCTGGCTTTGTCCGGTGAAGTTCAGGAGCGTGCTTTTTCTGTGTTTGGAGATGCAGGCATCTTGCGATCCGCTGCCTGGCTTTTCTTTCAAGGGTTCCTCCCTATATTGGATTTGCTCTTGCGAACTACCCAGAGAGGTTTGGTTGTTGGGTGGTAGAGAAAGAGAACGTGAAAGAGAAAGAACCGCAACAACTCCGTTTGCTTTTCTGTTTGCCAGCTTGATTTTTGGCGGTTCCCTTCATCCGTAAACGAACCTGTGGATGTCCAGGTGCCCTTTATCTGTCTTCAAGAAGTCAAAGTCTTTCTGGAGTCCCATCAGATCAAGTACAGCATCCTGATAGAAGAAGTCCAGGTAGGCCATGCGCACAAAAGGACCTGAACAGTCTAAATTACTGCATGAAATATAGAAACAGAGAAACAGAGTGAGTCAGAAGGGGTCTACCAGGTCATCTAGTCTGACCCCCGGCTCTGCCCATGACATGCCCACCATGTGCATGTCCAGCCTGTCCTTGAACACCTTCACTGAAGAAGGGATGCCTGCAACTCTCAGTAACGGTCGGCATCGTCATCATACCAAGCCTAGACATCAGAACACGTGGCGCCTGCGACAAAATGTTGCAGTATGAAGCACACCTGGTCAGGATGCCCCAGTCCAGGATGTTGCTCAGGTTTCTATTTTCCTCTGCAACAGCCAGTCGGCCTCCTCAGTCCTCCCTGAGATCTTCTGCGTCCCACCCCCTCACCACAGAATCCTGCTGCTGAGGATGTCCCTGTGCTGCCCCAAAGCTTGGGGTGGTAGGAGCTTGGGGCTGCGGGCAAGGGCGTGCTTCCTCTACCGAGGATGGGGAGAAAAAGAGCACTTCCCGTCCTTGTCTTAGGCCTTGGTGGATAAAGAAACCCGAGAAATGGACCTCAATCGGCAAAAGAAGCAGAGCAGTTTCAACTACGGAGCCTATCACTCCCTGGACGCTGTAAGTGGGAGCCGCGTTTACTCTTCCTTCCTTGCCTTTCCCTCCCTCTCTGGCCAAGGCAGAGATCTGTAGGACTCAGCAGATGCCGTACGGGCCTGATCCAGACGCCGATTCCCTGCACCTCCCAGTTGCTGCTGGGAACCCAGTGGACCATCCAAGCTGGAGTGTTAACACCCGGATTCATCGGGGTTCTGGGGACTGACCAGTTGGGCCTGCAAGCCGGTCACTGGTGTCGCGCAGCCGGGGCGTACGAGGCCGAGGCACCGGGACTTTCTGATTAACACGGGAGACCGTGTCCCCCACCGCCCACCTCAGGCTTCCCTGTTCCTTGCGGGATTCATTGCAACCTTCACAGAAGCTGGCAGTGTGTGTGTGTGGGGGGGGGGGGGGCAGCTGATCTCCCCAGCAAGAAGAGCTTGTTCTGAATGGTCCCAGCATTCACGCAAAGTATTTCTGGATCGCCTGGCCTTGACTGGACAACGCAGAGCTATTTGCTTTGCGAAATGGCCAGAATGAGGCTGTTGCTATGGGGCCGTGCTTGCATTTTTGGTTTTTCCTGGGGGTGGGCACTCTGGGGGCTGTGTGAGGAGCGCCGGCATTTCCATATGGTCCATTTCATGGCGTTACCAATTCCCTTCCCTACAAGGTCGGTGGGGGGGCAGTGCCCCCTACGTCCATGGGAGCTTTTGTCCGAACTTCAGGGGGACTGTCCAGGGTGTCAGACTCTGCCCTTCAAAATGGTTCTCCACCATGCAGCCTGCCAGATGTTTTGTCTGGCAGTCCCTAAAAGCATTAGTCAGCAGAGGCAATGGCGAGGGAGCCACACGGTTCGTGGGCCAAACATCGGGAAGGCCAAACTTACCCACCTGGACCGAGCGCCCAGGATCCACGGCCTGCGGCCTGCTGGCAGTTGGTGCACTGCTTAGAAACAAGAATTCCTGACTCCTCTGTGCCGTTTCTTTTCCTTGCTTTAATTCCCAAGATAAAAATGTCGCTTGTGCAGCCGAGTCGTTTCCCCGAGCGCCAGTGAGGGGGTCGTGCTCCAGGGTGCTGGGCTGGGACTCGGGGGATCCGGGTCCCAGTCCCCATTCAGCCACGAAGCCCACTTAGGCGGTGGTTGTGGGTACGAAGTGGGAAGGGGAAGATGCTCGGGAGCCGCCCCGGCTCCCTGCGAGAGGAAGAGAAGCGCGGTCCGAATGCGAGGCGGCCATCGACACCGTCCTGAGATGGGCCCTGAAAGGGACGTCAAGGTCCCCAGCCAGGATCGGGCCACTGTGGCCCAACGGGCGTTTTGGCCTGCAGCTCTGGTCAGTCCCAGCTAGCCTGAGAGACGAGCCGCCCGGGAGCCCGCCGGTCCCTCACTCCTCGGCGTTTCCTGTCTGCCCTCCCCTCCCATGAACACGCCTCTCTGCCATAACACCCCGGACTAACCGTTTGGCATTTCAGATTTACGCCGCGATGGATGAGATTGTGGCAGGGCATCCCCAGCTTGTGAGCAAAATCCAGATCGGAGAGTCTTATGAAAAACGGCCCCTGTACATCCTGAAGGTATTGTTGCCCTTTGCCTAATTAAAAAGTCGCGTGTTGCTTAGTTACTGGCAGGAATGCCACCTTCTCCTTCCGGACACCCCTGCCTGGCTCTTCTGATCTTCCTCTGAGATCCTTCTCTGGGAGCCCTCTTTGAAGGAGGGCAGAAGAGGGGCTACCGAGAGAAGGGCCTTTTCTGTCATAGCCCCCTGGCTCCGGAACCGGCTCCCCAGGGGGCCCACCTGCTCCCAACCCTTCATTCATTTTTTTATTTTCCTGAAACTTTACGCTTGAGTGTTGCTTGAATGATTGGCTTCTTCACATATTTATATTCTGTTTATTTGTGCTGCCTTTTGTAATGCCATCTGGAGATCTATGGAATAGATGGTGTATGCGTGTTTTAAATACATAAATAGACTCAGAAGAGCCATGCCGGGCCAGAGCACGGGCCCAGTCCTTCTCGCAGTCTGATCACGCAGAGGCCCGCTGCTCCTCCGCCAGAAAGCTACAAGCAGTGCAAGAGTGCCGCTGCACCCTCCGGCCCATGCTCCCCAGCCACTGGTGTGGACAGGAGAATGGGTAGGCATGGCCACACCTTGCCCGGCTGGACGGCCACCACCTTCAGGCAAAGCAAATTCACAACTCAAGGGGCGCCTGTGGCGCCTTAAAGCAGCACAGACTAATGATCGGAGCACGAGTGCATTGGATGAGACGCACAGGACAGGTGTCGGGCCTCGCTGTGGGGCGGAGGCAGCCAGGTCGTCCTGCTTAACTGTGGACATCGGGGAGACCTGGCGGGGCGCCAGCCCATCGATCCTTCGGGGCTCTCGGCAGCTTCCGACTCCGTCGGTCAGGATATCCTCGCCTGTCTCCGCTGTGCTCGCAAGGCGTCAGATCAAAGCAATTCTGGTTCTTCCAGTAAAGGCTGTGATTTGTTCAAGTAACGTCTTTTGAAGGACTCGTATGATTTTGACATACTACCTTCCTGTTTTGATGTTATTCTGTATTTCACTTTACTCTTTTGAGCTGCTCTGAGCACCATTTGGCAGAGAGGCGGGATATCAGTTTAATAATGAACAGACAAGAGTGCCGTCCTATACGCGTTTAGACAGAACGAAGTCTCAGAATGCCAGAATTTGCCGGCCGCCGGGCCTCTCAATGGCCTGCGATTAAAGTCTGCGTTGCATCGTGCAGTTTAGCACCGGAGGAAGGAACCGTTCCGCGGTCTGGATCGACGCGGGCATCCACGCCCGAGAGTGGGTCACCCAAGCTGTCGCCCTGTGGACCGCAAACAAGGTCAGCTGAGAAGGACGTGCCGGCGTTCGGGTCAAGTGGCAGAGCACCTCAGGATAACGCCTCCCCACACAGACCCCCCCCCCGGCCCCTGCCCCAACGGGCCGAGGAGGAGAGGCCTAGCTGTGCAGACAGCCCCCCGGTGCCTTAAGGGCAGCACCCGCCCTGTGTGGAGCCGAGGAGCCCAGCTGGAACATCCTCTGGAAGCGCGGTTAATGTGAGCAGCCCAAGCGCCGTCCTGGATCGGACCCAGGGTCTGCCTGGGCCCACTCCTCCAGCGGTCGGTCAGATCTCCGCAGGAGGCCCCGAAGCCCAGCTGGGACAAAGCGCCCTGCTCCAGAGGAGAGGGCTGTGGCGCACCTGTCCTGCTCGGGGCCTTCCTGGTTGGCCGCTGTGGGGAGCAGGACGCCAGTCCGTGGCTCTGACCCACCCGGGCTCACCGGGGCTCCTCGTCCGTTGAGTGCCGCAGAATTGGGGAGCCCCTTCCAGCTGGGAGAAGATGCAGATCTCCTGCCCGGAAGGGAGCCTCCTGCAGCCCTTTGGCCCACAAGCGGAGGGCAGGAGGCCACTGGGGCCTGGCCAGGGGCCGGTGAATCCAGCGCTCTGCTCACATGGGCGCCCGCCAGCTGGGGGGCAACCAGCCAACAAGCAGGAGGCAGGCCCAGTCCCCCCTCCGGCTCCCCGGCCGTGGGCCTCCAGGGCTGTCCTCTCCTCCACGACGGACTGGCCCACTCCCCTCCAAAGGGCCGCCCACCGCCAGGATCGATTCTCCCAGTGTGGAGCTCCGGGCGGCTCGCAGGCGGTCTCCCCTCCAGGCTCAGGCCAGCCCCGGGCCTGCTTAGCTTCGGCGTGGGGGCTGCCTCTCTGCGTTCAGGCCAAACCTTTCCGGGCCAATTGCAGCAGCAAACTCCGCAGGTTCGCAGCGCACTCTGGAATCGGTCCTTTCTCGGATCGGTCCTGAATCCCCCACCAAGCAGCTTCTTGGGATGAGACGCTGGGGTTCGAGTCTTATGGGGGGAGGGGAGAAACCCCCCCCCCGCTTGCTCCGTGCCGTACATGATTCCTCCTGCCTCCCTCACATCTCTGTGCACGGCCCTTTTCTATGAGCGAATAGCCCCAAATTTAGCGACTGGCGTTGGGAGAAGCTCGGCGGAATCGGTCCCTCTAGCACCCTTGGGCTTCCTCTGGCGCTCGGCCTGGTCTTGGAAAATAAGTGGCGCCAAACGGAAGCCCGCGAGCGCCCCTGGAACAAGGGTTGTGCTGCAGGCAACGCTCTTCTGCATCATGCGCCGCAGTGGAGCGCATGGGGCTCGATTCCGGGCGAGGACTGGGCAGAGGCTGGGCACACCCCGCAGGAACGTGGACCCCGGGCCGTGGCGAGGCAGACCAGAGGCCGGGGAATCGACAGATCCCCATCCTTAGAGTGCAGCTGCTCCAGCCCTTGAGCAGGGCAAGCGGCCACGCTCCGAGGAGCCTGGTCTTGCAGACCAGCGTTGCCAGCACTCGGTGCCAGGGCTCTGGTCCTTTCCCGGCCGTGTCCGGAGGCGCCGGGGTCAAACCGGGGCTGTCCGGCGAGCAAAGCGGGGTCCCTGTGGCTGAAGGGCAGCCCCTCTCCTGGCAGCGCCGCCACCCCTTGGAGCCGGCGTTAGCTGCCCTGCCCAGAGCAGCGGCGAGACGCCTCGCGATCTCTCTCTTGCGCTCCAGATCGCCTCCGACTATGGGAAGGACGCATCACTAACCTCCCTGCTGGGTGCAATGGACGTTTTCCTGCATGTCGTAGCAAATCCAGATGGATATGAATTTTCGCAGACTAAAGTGAGTACGTGCACCCTAGCAGCTGCCCCATCTCCTCTTCCAGCTAAATGACTTAAAGCAGCACCCACGGAGGGCACGTCGCCCACCTTCCCAGCTGCTCTCCTGTGCTTGGCTTTAATCTGCATTTCTCTTCTGGCACTTGCCCCTTTTCTTTCTCACTCTCAGAACCGTATGTGGCGGAAGACCCGCTCCAAGAGTCCCGGCAGCCCTTGCGTCGGTGTTGATCCGAACCGGAACTGGGATGCGGGATTTGGAGGTAAAATACGGATTTCACCTCTGGGTGAGCCTGCGGCTTTCTTTTCCTCACACTTGTATCCTCCCTCAGTGGAATCATCCGTTGACGGCTGCTCCCAGGCTTTTCCACAGATGCCAAGATTCTAGTCCTTATTGTTCTTTTCTGCCCCCGCCACTGTGCTGTTAGCAGGGGGAGGTAAATGTCTTAGAAAGAGTGTGTGGGGGCTTCATGTGCCGGCAGCACTTCTCCCTGTTTGTGCACCACACCACCACAATGGTTCTAAACCATCTAAAAACGCCGCATTATTTAAACGTGCAAAGCATCCAAGCAACAGCGCAGGGGTTCGAGCAGGGGCGTCCTGCGGCTTGCTGCTTGGCGGCTTTGCTCCGCCTTCTCCGAGGCCGGCTGCCCAGGTCACCCAGGAGCAAGGAGGGGCTGGTGAATACGCAGCTGTCTTTTGTGCCGGGCTAGAACTCCCATCATCCACAGCTAACCTGTAACTGCCATCCTCCCCACCCAGCATGACCACTGAGCTGAACCGGGATTCCCGCCGGGGTGACGAGATTTGTGGCCGGGCGCGTCCGGAGGGCCTCGGGGTCGGGCGAAGGGAGGGGGCTCCTCCACACCTGGGAGAACAGACCTGGGGAGCCCCTTTGCCCCCCCCACCCCCTCGGCTCGGCCGGGCTTGTCGCTTTGTTCTGATTCCCGGCCTTCCGCCCGGCAGGTCCCGGGGCCAGCAACAACCCCTGCTCCGACTCTTACCACGGCCCCGGCCCCAACTCCGAAGCAGAGGTGAGAGCCATTGTGGATTTCGTTGTCCGCCACGGAAACGTCGCGGGCTTCATCAGCATCCACAGCTACTCGCAACTCCTGATGTATCCCTACGGCTACACCTGCGCTGAGGCCAAAGATCGCAAAGAGCTGGTGAGCGGGGGCGGAGGGGGCGGCCGCTGCGCTGATCAACCCAGGAACAGGTTTTTGAACGGTGCGCAATCAGTTGCCAGGGATAAGGTTAATTGGGAGTCAGTGCTGGCCAGCCACGGCGGCAGCGCACAGGGGCAGCCCTGGAAGCTCAGGATCTGGGCCCTTTGCTTCCGCCATGGATTCCTGGCTTTTGTGCAGTTTTTCCCCACTCGAAAAGGTTGCGCTACTTCCTCTTAGATTCTTCATTACTGGCGGAAGGAACATGAGGTGAAAATATGCTGGCATTGGGGGGGGGGGGGTCGGGCCCCGACCCCCTTGGGCTTTTGCCCCCACCATTCACTGGGATGAAGCCCCGCAGAGCTTCTGCTACCCGGAATCAGGCCCCAGGGCTGAGAGAGGTGCAATACCCGTGTTGTGGCATCTATTTATTTATTTCCATTTAGAGTCTTTTCTGCCGTCCCAATACTAAAAGTCTCTGGACGGCTTACAAAAACCACAAAACAAAGCAAACCATCACAACACACAACACACTGCATCCAAGAAACGATGATAAAAGCAAGGATAAAGCCAATTAACTGTTACAATATTGGGAAAAGAAAAAGGTTTTCACCTGGTGCCGAAAAGAAAGAAGCGTCCGGGGAGCGGATTCCACAATGGGGTGCCACCGCAGAGAAGGCCCTTGTCCTGGTAGTCACCCCTATTTCCTCCAAGGAGGGCTCCCGGAGAGGGGCCTCTGCCCCAGATCTCAAGGGGCGGGAGGGCATATCGGGAAGCAGGTGCTCTTTCTGGGACCCATAGTAGGTTGTGATCTGCGGGTGCCCAGGGGGGAGGCCAAGACGCAAAGGGCCGTGGCCCCACCGCTCCGCTGTTCTTTCTTCCCTCTAGGATGAGGTGGCGAGCGCTGCAGCCAATGCACTGAGCACCCTGTATGGCACCAGATACAGGATTGGGGCCATTTGCTCAGTCATCTGTGAGTACTTTTGGCATTTCAACACGGGGCTCGTTAAGGGACGACCAGAACCGCACGCGGGTCGCTTCTCAGGGAATACAAACTCTGTTTGGCTTGCAATCCTAAAACCCGAACCTTCTTCCCAAATTCTTTTCAATTAATGTGGAAGAGTAAAATTTTGACCCCAACGACAAAGAGGGAAGGTGGGAGAAGTAGCTAAACAAATTTGAATTCTGCAGCTTCAATCCATGCATTAAAATGCGTGTGTTTATAAGAGAGCTGAAAATACAGGGTTTAAAAAAAAGAATTATACATACACTTCAAGAAAAGAAGACTCATTTATCCCACCTATTCAATTATAGAAAGTGCCGTAAAGTCTTCAGCACGTTATGGAAGGTGGATGTTTATCCTTCCTGTGCTGTCATATGAATTGTTTAGCTGCCAAAAATTCTGTTGGCACAGATGGGGTGTGAACTTCCCGGAAGCACGGAAAATTGAGGACAGGTGCACCAATAGATGCTACATTTCGTTCCAGTACAAGGTTTATCCGTGTTATAACCTCTTCCCCAAAGACGCAGGGCTCGGGCTCGGGCAAAAGTTCTTGGAGAGATGCTGGACTTCCAAGGGTCCCAAGGCTACACTGAGCTCCAGAGATGGACATCCAAGCATTTCACCAGCCTGCCTCCCCCGAGCTGGGGCCCTCCAGAGCGGCCATACTTCAACCCCCATCATCCCCAGCCATCGTGATGGGGGTTGTAGTCCAGCACATCGCGGGGGGGGGCTCAGGCTGGGGGAGGCTCCGTTCGCTACTGGTGGGGTTCAGAGTTTGTGGGCAGCTCTGGATGTGCCCCTGGGGCCACGGAGCTCCGGGGCGGCCTCCCCACTCAGTGGTCTGACGGCCTCGCGGTTCTCCGTCTCCTGCCCTGCAGACCAAGCTAGCGGCGGCAGCATCGACTGGTCGTACGACCACGGCATCAAGTACTCCTTCGCCTTTGAGCTGAGGGACACGGGCAGGTACGGCTTCCTCTTGCCCGCCGCTCAGATCATCCCGACGGCCCAGGAGACCTGGCTGGGGCTGAAGACCATCCTGGAGCACGTGCGGACCCACCCCTACTGAGAGAGGGGAAAGGCTGGCGCGGGAGGAGCGTCCCTCCGGAAGGACGTCACGGCGCCCCGGTTCCCCAGCCCGGCACCCCCCACGGGCTCCGCACGGTGGTCCGAACACCTGGAAGGCACCGGGCTGGGGAAGGCGGCGCGAACCCGAGGCTCTTTTAGCTCCCGGTGGAACAGAAAGCAAACAGGCAGTTTACTTTTAAAGCTTCTCCAGCGATTCGGTGCATTTCAGCCCAGTGGCACACAAGCGACAAACAGCAAAAGGAAATGTGCAAGGTAGACGAGGGCATGAGAGAACATGCCGCCTCTGCTTGTACATCGTGCGCCTCTCCCGAGCCTGTGACAGGGCAGGTGTTTCCATCCCAGTCGCAAAAAATAAAGATCGCGCTCTCCCCGGACTCGGCATCGGTGGTTTCTCGCTCCCGCGCGCCATCTTGCTTGCTTGCCACAGTGATCCATTCTCTGCTCAATGCTCGGGGCCGATGTGCGGCACATCTGGGCGAGTGCTCGGGTCCCAGCGGATGGCGGCAGAGGTCGGGGTGGCCCGGTTGTGAACGGCTCCGGGAGCGGCCTCCTTGGAAGCGTGACGGGGAGGTGCCTGGACACGGGTGCAGGACCGCCCATTACCGTGGCCACGGCTTTGCTGCCGCCAGCAACCGCCCCCTCCCGGGCTGAGCTGGACCACCTGTTGGTGCCACCTCCCTGTCCGCCCGCCACTTTTTAAGAAGGACCTTATCGGCAAGCAATAAAACCTCCAGCAACACGAAATAGCAAAGCACGAGGAAAGGAGAGAATCGTTTCATAAAAGGATCCATATGCAGCCACAGTTAGCATCACTCGTGAAACAGGAAAATTAAAAAGGAGGGACAACACAAGGAGGAGAAGGGGAAAGGGCTGAAACACTTCCATTTCCCCTAGATATATTAGGGTATTTATTCATAGGGTTGCCGCTAGTTGGAGACTTACACGTATATAGGCATCCATATGACTTTAAGCGGTGGGAGAGACAAACCTCAGCAGTTTTAGTGGTGAGAACAACCCAGGTGAACTCCCTGCAGAGTGCAAACCTACCATGGTGCTGCCGGGTACAGGTGCGCCAACATCGACAAAATTCCAGAGCACAAACAGAGTTTTTTATAAATTTCGAGTCGCTTATGCAGCAGCAGCGGTTGATGATGAGCCACAATGGGGGCAAGATGTATTCACAGTCCAGACAGTGTGAGAAAGGACCTAGTACAGCAAATCTCAGTGATTCTAGGATGTTGGCACGACAATCAGAAAGGCACACAAATCCTTGCAGGTCTTGATCATGTAAGCGACTCTGATTGCAACATGGCAAAGCAAAGCAAAGCAAAGCAGGATCCGAGCAGCTTTGCCGCAGCCGGCAGAAGAATGGACATCCAGTAGTTTCCCCTGGGAGCCACGTTCCCCACAGGATTAACTTTGCAACTAAATGTAGCAACTGCCTCAGGCGAGCGGAGAGCCCCAGGCTGTTAAAGGAGCAGGCGACTAATAATATTTGGCTTGGAATTCTGGTTCTTTCTGGGCAAGAGGAGCAGGGTCGCTGCAGGGGTGTTTTTATATCGCAAAGGCGCCTATAAGCAACCTTTCTCTTTATTTGGATTTCAACAACTCCTGTGGAGGGTCCTAGGCTCAATCTTCCGCATGGCCAGGTAGGGCTGCAAGGAAGCCTTGGGGGCCGTTTCCACCAGGCGGCACCAAGAATATCAGGCCGGCTTGTCTGAGCTTTTGGCTTGGCCGGTGCCTTGGGCCGAGCTGAAGATCCTTGGCCAGGCTAGCTCAGCCTAAATCCATCACATTTTGCAGGCTCTTGCTAAGCCGGCTAGCCGCGGCTGGATGGATTTTTAAAAATGGAAGCGATTCAAGTGAGTACAGACAGCTTTGGACATCATTTCCCTTCATCCTTTGCTGGGGAGAACCATGTAAACTGTCAGATGCTGCAAGAAACAGGTCCGGCCACCTTGGATAGGAAAAGCAAGTCAGCCCTATTTATAATGGGATGGATATTATGGGATGAGTGGGATGGTGTAAACGGGCGACCTGCAACAGCAGGGGGTTGGACCCGATGACCTTCTTGGCCCCTTCCAGCTCTGCTGTTCTCTGATTCTGTGTGATTAAGAATTGGGCACCGCAAATTATACACACACGAGCAGAAGGCTTTGGCACTGCGCTGAACAATTAGAACGAAGTTTTTATAATGTACAGCATTCTCTGAGAGCATTCTCAGGGGTCCCCTCCCGTCACACACCTGGGAATTTCCCTCCCTTCCTTCATACCTTATCTAAGGACGACACCTCAAGATGCAGTTCAGACGTGCATCCGTGGCCTGCTTCTGCCTCGTCCTGGGTCATCCCTGGGCAATTCTGCGGCCATTGTACTCGAATGGTGCCGGGCACCTTTGGGGGCGCCTGGGCCAGTAGCCCAGAGCTGGCCTGATTCCCCGCCCAAGCTTTGCTCTCCAGACTTTGCTCCTTCTTCAAAGGCAGCAGTGGGGAAATGTCACCCTTTCTGTGTTCGGCTTTGGCAGCATTTGAGGAGGCCTTTTGGCTTCTGCCAGGGCTGCCTCACCAGGACCCAAATCTCCATCCTGGTTAGCCCAGGGGTGTGCCCTCTCGCACTCATGGAACCAACTGGGTGTTGTTACAAGGATAAGATGGAGAGGAGGAGGAAGAAGGGAATTATGTAAGCTGCTCGAAATTCATTGGGAAAAGCAGGATATAAATCGGATCAATAAAATAAATTATTATTATTATTATTATTATTATTATTATTATTATTATTAAACATTTCTATGCCGCCCCTTGCCGAAACCTCGGGGCGGCTTACAACACGATAAAATACAATGAAATACAATAGCACATAATAAATTACCATTAAATACAAAGTACAAAAAATACATTGGTTTACAAATATAAGATTAAAATTATCAGTATAACTTAAGTAAATAAAAATATAGGAGGAGAAAGAGAAGGAAGAAGAAGTTGCCCTGGCCAGATCATATGTTTTAACAATTCAAATGATGTTTAAATAAAAAGGTCTTTACCTGGTGCCGAAAAACCAGTAACGACGGTGCCAGGCGGACCTCTTTGGGGAGTGAATTCCATAGGCTGGGTGCCACCGCAGAGAAAGCCCTCCTCCAAGTACTTACTCTCCTAATTTCTTTCGTGGAGGGTTCCCGGAGAAGGGACTCTCCCGCAGATCTCAGAGGGCGGTCGGGCATATACGGACGTAAGCGCTCGTTCAGGTAGCCAGGACCCAAGCCGTTTAGGGCTTTATAGGTCATAACCAACACCTTGAATTGGGCCCGGGCTTCAATGGGCAGCCAGTGAAGCTGACGGAGGACTGGAGTCATGTGAGCATAATGCCCCGTCCCCGTCAGCAACCTGGCAGCTCTATTTTGCACCAATTGAAGTGTTCGGACCGTCTTCAGGGGAAGCCCCACGTAAAGTGCGTTACAGAAGTCTAGGTGGGAAGTCACCAGCGCGTGTGTCACCGTCGCCAGGCAGTCGTACTCCAGGTAGGGGCGCAGCTGATTAATCAGCCGAAGCTGAAGGAAGGCGTTCCTCGCCACCGCTGTCACCTGAGCTTCCAAAGAAAGCTCTGGGTCGAGGAGTACTCCTAGGCTGCGGACCTTATCCCTAAGAGGGAGTGTTGCACCATTCAGGACCAGGTCAAATACACCCTCTCCGAAACCCGATCCGCCAACCAACAGGACCTCCGTCTTGTCTGGGTTGAGTTTCAGTTTATTGGCCCTCATCCATTCCCTTACCTTGGCCAAGCACCGGTTCAGCACAGCCACTGCCTCACCTGGATTAGTGGAAAACGAGAGGTAAAGCTGGGTATCATCAGCGTATTGATGATTCCGCAGCCCACACCTCCTGATGACCTCTCCCAGCGGTTTCATATAGATGTTAAATAGCAGAGGGGATAGAATGGAGCCCTGTGGTACCCCATGGCATAGCTGCCATGACGTAGAGACATGGTCCCCCAGCACTACCTTCTGGAATCGACCGTTGAGATAGGAGCAGAACCACTGCAGAGCAGTGCCTCCAACCCCCAATCCCGCAAGTCTATCCAGAAGGATACCATGGTTGATGGTATCGAAAGCCGCCGAGAGGTCCAGAAGAACCAACAGGGATGTACTCCCCCTGTCCTTCTCCCTGCACAGGTCATCGTACAGGGCGACCAAGGCAGATTCAGTACTGTACCCGGGTCTGAAGCCGGACTGAAAAGGATCCAGATAATCAGTTTCATCCAAGAGTGCTTGGAGTTGTCCCGCCACCACTCGCTCCAACACCTTGCCCAGAAACGGGATGTTGGCCACAGGTCTATAGTTAGTGGCCATCTCTGGATCCAGTGACGCTTTCTTCAGGACCGGTCGTATTACCGCCTCCTTTAAAGGGGCAGGCACTCGACCCTCCCTCAGAGAAGCGTTAACCACTTCCAAGATCCAGGTCCCAATCCCGTGCTTGGAGTTATTTATTAACCAAGACGGGCAAGGATCCAATAGGCAAGTGGTGGGACGTACTCGTCCAAGCACCTTGTCCACATCATCGGGCCGCAATAATTGAAATTCTTCCAATAGCAACCTCCAAGCACTCCGATGGTCCTTCACCGTTGGCTAGGTGGGTTGGGGCTCATGGGACTTGCAGGCCAAGCTGTCAGCAGGCTGCACGTCACCAACCACCGGGCACGCCTCAGGGCAGTGTTTTCAGGCTGCAGCAGCCGGACGCCGGGCAGGTATCCAAGCAGGTGTGTGCGACGGGGGCAGTGGCGCAACGTGGCCATTTCGAGGGAAGGTCACCGCCACCAGGTACCATACAGGTGCCTTTCCTTTGTGGAGCACCTGCCTGAAAGCACCTTTGACTCCTCCTGCCCTGGCTTTTCCCCAAGGGATGCTGCATCAGGCTGGAGGGGTGTGGGGGGGACACAGACTTGGGGAGAGAAAGGCCAGGGGCTCAGACCGTTTTGCCGGATGCAGCGACCTGTCGGGAAGCCTGGATGGCAGCCGTGACACAGGATACCCGGGTTCAGCCGGGAAAGACCCCTTTCGCCTTTTACTGAAAGGTCCCCCAGGACCCTGCCGTGACTTAGGCAGCACGTGGCCGGGCAGCGGTTCTCACCTCTGACTGCCAAGTCACCGCCCACGAACAGACACTTTTATAACCTGCTTGTCACGCGCATCAATGCGGAGTGTTCAGTTCCCAGATCATGTTGGTACGATGGCATCCTCGTATCTTCAGGCATGATGTAATGTTCTAAAGCGACCAGAAATACGGGTAACAATAATGGGGGAAACATTCCTGATTGCCTTATTGACCTGTCAACTGAGTAGACTGCCTTGCAGTTTGGATCCTGTTTAAACATGCAGATGTGTCCGATGGAGGAACCATTCCTGAAATCTGGTTTGGCAGCCACGCTCCGCAGGCGCTTGCCTCTGTGGGACCAGATGCTCAGGTTCAGTAACAAATGGACACCGTTGTTCCAGTCTTTCTGCGGCGGATGGGAACACTGGTTTTATTGATTGATTGATTGATATCCTGCCTTTTTCCTACAAAGGGCTCAAGGCAGCTTACATCTCCTCCTCCATCTTATCCCCACAACAACAACAACCCTGTGAGGTAGGTTGGGCTGAGCGTCTGTGACTGGCCCAAAGTCACCCGGTTGGCTCCATGGCTGAGCGGGGACTCGAACCTGGATCGTCTGAGTCCCAGTCCCGCGCTCTTAACCACCACACCACACTGGCTCTCACACTGGTTTTTCCCCACTGAGTGTCAGCCTCCAGCAGCTTCGAGTCCAGCTAAGAATTCCATCTTCTTAAAGTGACCGCAGCACCAAACAGTGACCTGGCTCGGAATTCTGCTGCTTTCTGAGAAAGGGGTGCAGGTTTGATTTTATAACACAAAGGCACATAGAAGCAACCCTTTTCTGCCAGGACTTATCTGAACTTTCCCAGCAGATGCAACCCAAAGGCCCGCCCCCGGCTCTTATTTCTGCTTGGCTGGACCTCTCTTGGCACCTGTGATCCAACAGCCTTGGCAGCATGGTGGAGACCTGCCCGGGGCTTATCTCCGGCCTTCGCGGGTTCCACCAGCTGCTGCGTTACCCACTGGAAAGAAACAGCAACTGAAAAAACAGGAAATCCCAGACTCTTTTGAAGACGTCACATATTTACTCTGAGCCAAGGAAGTAAGTATGCAACGGGCAGGAGGTCTGGGTTTGCTCAGCGGGAGCACCGAAAGGTGTCGGAAAGGTAAACAGGGCTGTGCTAGGGAGATGTTTGGTGGCCGCTCCGTCCGCACAGGCTGGGCAGGCCCCGGGCGGCACCCCGGAGGGGATTCTGCAGTGCCCGGGGCTTCGGAAAGCCACGCAGCACGGACACACAAGGGGCCTCTGTCCGTGCCGTCTCCCAGGTCATGCCCGTGTGGGGTGGCTTGGGTCCTGAGTTGGGCCACCGGGCCACCGTCTCACCTCTGTTCCCCAGCCTGGCCTCTGGAACATGCCAGGTGGGGGTGGGGGGGAGCTGGCTCAGGGTTCTCTGCACCGATTGGCCGAAGCCGCCCCAGGTGTGAAGGTCCACCTGGGGAGGCTGCAGGTGGAGCCCGTTTTCTTCCAGGCAGGCCTCCTGCTGGGCCATGCGGTGCCGCCCCTCTTTGAGGAAGCCCCCGGCACGCGGGGAGACGTGGCGTTCGAAGGGGTCCACCGTCCGCCGGGGGAGCACAGCCTTTGGTCAGGCCACGGAGGGGATGCGCCCCTGCAGCCAGTGCGGCACAGAAATGCCTCTCCTTCCAAAACTGGCATTGCTCCTAATTTTAGCCTCACAGCAACCCTGTGAGGTAGGCCAAAGAGGGACCCACCGAACTTTGTTGTTGACCTAGGAATGGAACCCGCGTCTGCCCGTTCTGTTGCAATACTGCAGCTCAGCCTTCCTCGAACCTGGCAAGCTCCAGATGCTTTGGACTGCAGCTCCCATCATCCTTGGCCACAAACGACAAGGCTCGATGTGTGTTTCATCCAAAAATATAAAGAAACGCCTCCCGGGTCAAAAACCTTTACCTGTGAATGAAAAAAGACAGCACAGCAGGAAAATCAGTTCCTCTGGCCAGAGGGGAGTGCCATCGGCTTCCCCGCATTCTGAAATGGTACGGTCCTGGAGGGCCATACCATGTGCTTCTCCAAATGTCTGATCTGCTCTAAGGAGCTTTTCCAATGTGGGTTTAAGGACGGATACTCCAGGAGCCAAATTAGGAGATTAGAAAATTAGGAGTGTGCACTCTCTTAACGAGCTCAGACGCTCACGTGTGTTTTCGGCAGCAATCGCCACTGAGTTTCATGCCCTGATTTTTATCTATACAGTCACCTTCAGGTTATTGGGCCACATAGAAATGGAAATAAAGAAACGAACATGGAAATTAATTAATTGATTTTGAGCCATCTAGAGAGTGTTGCTGGTGCAGGGGAGGCTGAGACACTGCTAGGAATCGACATAAACCATCAGCCCCAGCTTCCTTCCCTCCGCATGCTAGCACACTTCTTGTGTGCTCTCTGAAACTCGCTCGATCCTTGCCGAGGCAGCGGGGGCAATTCTGTGCCGGCTGTGAGGAGGGCAGGAACTTGGTTTTCGGAGTCGCCTCTCCATGGCAGGATCCCAGAGCTGGCACTTTGAACGATCCCAGGGAAGGCCATAGCTACACCCTTACGTCAATATGGGCCACCTGGGCTTGTTTATATATGTGTGCTGGGGCAGATACAATATTTATTGACTTCTGAGTGTTTGTTTTAATCTCAGCAATATTTCCAGCAACTGAAGACAAACTAACAATAGCAGAGTATTAAATGTAAAAATGCCAGGTAACTGCAGTCAATAAATTAATTTCAGCAAGCCATCATAAATGCTCCGTTTGGATCTTAGCAGGCCTATTTAGATATCTTTTTAAGTTGACCAACCATTACAGCAAAAGGCAGATAACAAAAAGGTGTCGCCCACCTGATAAAGCCAAAGCGTAAATCCTCTGGAAATCAGTAGGATTTGTTTCTCTTCTTTAATTTAGTGAATGCAAGTGAAACCCGGACAAATTGACCCGAAAATGCATCAGCGCCGTCTTTCTTGCGTGTGTGAAAAAGGGGAGGGAGCCAGAGAGAGGGAGGTTCGGGACAGATCCCAGAAGGCCTTTTCCATACAGCACAGGGCTAAATTATGGGAGCCACTTCCTCAGGAGGTGGGAATGGCCGCCAGTTTGGATGGCGAAAAGGAGATCCGACAAATTCGTGGAGGAGAAGGCTGCCCACGCACCGCTCTGCGCCGGTTTGCACGACACGAGAGCATTTTGCAGGCTCGTTTGCTCTCGAGGAGCCACTGCTCGCGTGGCTGCCATTCTCAGCGTGTCGGAGGCGTGGCCACCGTGTCGTCTGAACCCAGCTGCTGCGGGCCGTGTGAGGACGAAGCAACCCTCGCACAGCCCTCGGCTCCCGGGGCCTGAGTGCAGTCGGCAGGCGGATCCCCAGTCTGGGGTCGCAGGTGGAAAAGGGCCCCTGCCCGGTTTGCTTCCAGGGACTGAGGCCCCGGGACGCGATAGCCCACGGAAGGGCCTGGGGACGAGACCACGACATCCACTCGGCTTTATTTTGTGCGCAAGAAGCGAAGCGGAGCACGGAGTAATTCAAAAACTCAACCAACCCGTACTCTCTGAACAAACAATTCACAGGTCCTTTACATCGTTCTTCAACCACAGTTCCCATCGAAAGGCCCCTGGCTGCAGCCTCTCACCCTGCCATGATTCTTCTTACCTTGGTCATGCCCGATGCTTTTCCTTCTGTGGTTTTCCTCCCGCACGGCCACATTCCGGTGCAGTCATGGCCTGTGCTTAAATCAGGTAAACCTGATTGTATCTATGACACAATTAGCTCAGCTATTATTCATCTAGCCAGGGTTCATCTCTAGTTCAGCAGGAAATTGCCCCCCCCACCCTGCTTAAGGGGCCTTCAGCCTCTGACCCCAACGGGGGCTGCAGCTCCTTGCAGGTCAAAGCAAGCCATGGTGAGCCGTGGCATGTTATGCAAGCCGGGGCAGCGAGCGTGAGAACACATCCCAGAGTGCACGATCCTAAACTAGCTTAGCCAGCAAAAGGCCTACAACGCCCATCATGCCCCTTGCAGTGGGCGGGCTCCCCTCTGGGCCTCACATGACGTGTCTGGCCCACCGCTGCATTCCGCAGATTGGGTGCGGAGATCAGCCAGAGGGAGCCTGCACGGCTGTGGAGGAACGGCCCCAAATATTATGCAAACCGACTGTGGAACGTTTATTCCTGTACATGGCACACAAGGAAAGGGGATGGGGAGGGAAGAGGAAACAGGGAGAGTCCTGCAGCAGGGGCTGCTTCCCCTGCCCTCTGGCGGGAATCCATCCCCAGATGTGTCCCCCTCACCATGCCTCCTGGTTCAGCGTGTGCGTGTGGACACCAGGCGCAGCTCCGGGCTCGCAGCATGTAACCTGGAAGCCTCCCCCTTGCGTGCCAGTCCGCACACCTGCCAGGTAGGATCCCTCCCTGCTGGTGGGAGCCGTCCTCCATCCCGGCCCAAAGCCCTCTCTGCCTCGCCTTTTCCTGGGCTGCCTTGGTGCAGCGACATCCTCTGGGGCTGACAGGCCCCTTCGGCTCCATTGTCCCCCCACCTCCCATTCACCTCTGCCCAGCTCTCACCTGCACGGCGTGGGTGATTCAGCCTCTCCGTCCTGGCCTGCTGAGGCCAGCCCAGGTGAGAGCAAACAGTCTGGGGTCCTTCCCGGCCCAGGCAGGTGGCCCGTTCCCCAGGCATCAATCACCGTTGGGGCGGCGGTGCCAGCGCTTTCCGACAGGGCCGTGGGAAGCAGGGCAGCTGACCCAGGACCGTCTCTGCCGCCGGCCGGCAATGCAAATGCCCCACCACTTGGGACAGTATATAAAGTGTCCGTGGAAGGCGCCCCGTCCCTGGACGGTGTCCTGTTCTTCCGGAAATGAGGGGCCTTCTGGTGCTTTCTGCGCTGCTGGCTGTGGCCTTCAGCACCGAGACCTTCGTGGGGTAGGTGGACGCGCCTGGCCCCAGGCAGCCAGCGAGCCGCTGGGCCAGGGAGCTTCCCCGTCCCTGGAAGACGGCAAATACCAGCTCAGGATCTAATCCAGAGGGGAAGCAGCTCAGGGGTAAAGAGGGCTGGGTTTCCATATGGAAAAGCCCTGGGTTCTATTCCTGGCATGTTTTGGGGAGAAAGTTCGTGAGTTTCGGCAGAGCAGGATTGGACCCCTTTCCCCTGAGCTCCCCAGCCAGCCCCTGGCAATTGAACTAGGGACCACGTGAGAGCTGATCAGCCTTCTCCAACCTGGGGTCCTGCGGGTATTTTGGACTACAGCTTCCATCACCCCCGTCCCTTGGCCAGGCTGGCTGGAGCTAATGGGAGTTGAAATCCAAACGATTTGGAGGGCCCAGGCTGGGGAAGTGAAGGGGCTGCTTCGGGCACCAGATGCGGGGGGGAGCATTATTTGTGAGTGGGGGCGGGCATGTAAATCTATAAAGGGCCATCCTGCATTTTCGACTCCACTTTGCATGCAAAAGGCTCCACATTAGATCTCCGGCATCTCCAGGATGGGGGGGGGGGGTCTCCAGTTGGGACCCCCGCCAGCTGCTGCCAATCCGGAGTGCAGACGTGGCTGAGTCGGGAGGAGGCCGCTTCCTGCGCCCCTTCTGGAATGGCACAAGGGCAGTAGCTCTTTCTAGAAAAACCACCTTGGTACAGATGCCTCCGGCCTTTTTCAAATCCTAGTGGATGAACGCTTGTTGTGACGGTCCTCAGAAGTGGGAATTTGCGCATACTTTTAGCTGACTGGAACGCAAGGGACCTCACACGATCACCCTCCCCTCTGTTTCATCTTCACAACAACCCTGGGAGGTAGGCTAGGACGTGAGTCAGTGGCGGGCCCGAAGCCACCCAGCATGCTTTCAGGGTAGAATGAGGCGAGAACCCAGGTTGTACCTAAACACACTAAGCACTGCAGCACACCGGCACGCATAACGATTGCCAGACTCTCTTAGAAAGAGTCTCCTCCCCGCATGGAGAAAGTAATGCAAGGACCACTCCTTCTGCTTTGCAATACTGGCATCCTGCCACAAGATGGCGGTGGCGACCCCTGGCCTGTTTCTACCCGCGGCTGGAAGCAGCTCCACAGCAGCATCTAGTGGCAGAACAGCAGCATTACGGCACAACTTCCGCAGGTCTTGAAATACACATTGGGTGTGCCACTCAAGTGTGTCACGTTCCAGAAAAGTGGCATGTTGAACAAGC
This sequence comes from Varanus komodoensis, assembly GCF_004798865.1. Taxonomy (NCBI): domain Eukaryota; kingdom Metazoa; phylum Chordata; class Lepidosauria; order Squamata; family Varanidae; genus Varanus; species Varanus komodoensis. Next base: position 74,037,882 of record NW_025335268.1, on the reverse strand, counting down.
GTCCATAGGAGAGCATACATAAACCAGCCACAGACAACCTCCTGCATCCGTCACTCACGAGAGCCGCTAGGTGTGCCGTCTGCGGGCGGGAGAGCAAAAATACGCATGCAGCTTGTCTCCGCAGCCAACAGGTGCTGAGGATTTTGCCTGAAGACGCCTTCCAGCTGGAGAAGGTGATGGAGCTGGACGCATCTGAGAAGCTGCAGGTAAGGCAGAGGAGCGGAACCGGGCCCAGTTCCCGGCTCGGGGGCCTCGCCGAGGGCCCATGGCCTCCATGGGTCACGGCACTCTCGTGCCAGCACCTCCTCCATGTGGAAGACGCAGGGGGGGGGGCTGAGGGGCAGGGCCCCCGAGGGCCCCAGGGCCCATTGCAGCCCTTGGGGCCCTCCCGTGCCCACTCGGACTGGCAGCGATGGGGATGGCGTGGGGGAGGCGGCTGTGCGTCACATCCTGCTAGACTGGGAAGCAGCTCTGCCCAGTGCGGGAGTCCCCTGGGTCGCCTCGGCCACGATGCCCAGCATCCCCGCACGCCGGGCACGTGGCTGGCCTGGCGGAAGCTGCAGGCAGGAGGCTGCACGGTCGCTAATGTTACGCCAGGTTGGAGTAAGCGCAGGGAAACCCTTTCCTTCCTGCCCCTCACCGAGAAGACGCCCCCTGGCCCCAGAAGGCAAAGCCAGCTGTCCAAGGGCTCTCTCTGGGAGGGGAAGGCTGCGCTTCCTCATTTTCGGCCAGGGGTAAAAAAAAATGCCAAGGCAAATTATGGGACTGAAACTGCCTTGGTCGCCCAAGTCCAGGCCCAACTGATGGTGCTGGGGATGACCTCAAAGCCCTAAGTGGCTTGGGTCCGGGACCCCTGAAGGAGCGCCTCCTTCCCAAACGCCCTCCCGCCCCCTGAGCTCTGAGGCAGAGGCCCCGCTCCGGGAGCCCTCCTTGAGGGAGACCAAGAGGGTGACTACCCGGAGGGGGGCCTTCTCTGTGGCGGCACCCTGACTGTGGAACACGCTCCCCAGAGAGGGACGCCTGGCGCCAATGCTTTTTTCTTCTTGGCGCCAGGCGAAACCCTTTTTATTCTCCTGCTATTTTAATGTTGAATTGGTTTTAATTGTGATTTTATTGTGAATTGCTGGATGCTGTACCATTTTTTAATCTGTGCTTGTTGCAAACTGTCCTGAGACACTAGTAATGGAACAGTCTATGAAAGATTTAAATAAATAATTAAAATAAAATAAAATAAGTTTAAAATAAATTATAAAATAAAATAAAGAGTCAGTCGATACAGAGGGACCTGGTGCTCGTGGAGGCCACCTGAGATGGCTTCAAAGGGGGCTGTGCTTGTGAACTGAGTGGGGGGGGGTCTGTTATCACTGCTAATGGCCGGACTGGGAACCGGGGGGCTTCTTGCGAGGTTACCAAAAGCACGGCTGTTCCAAACACCCTCCAGACATGTATATGAATCCGCACTTTTCCTCTCGTGAATCTGCCCAGCTGGACTTCTGGCGAGCCCCGACTTACCCCAAGAGCCCCGTCGACGTCCGCGTCCCGTTCCCCAGTCTCCAGCGGGTGAAGGTCTTCCTGGAGTCCAACGGCATCCAGTACGACATCATGATCGAGGACCTCCAGGTGCGGAGCTGCTCCGGCGAGCAGGGGCTGTGAGTCGGAGGCAGGACCGGCTCTCCCGCCGGGTGGGACCGTGGGGTGGTACAGCCGGCCCCGGCGCTCGGCGGAGGGAGGCGCCCGCCTCGTAGGGGAGCTGTGGCAGGGGGTTGGAGGACAGGCAGCGCGGGGCCCACAGCCCACCCGGGCCAGTCCAAAGGAGCCGCTGGGCTCAGGCCCGGGGCAGGATGCTGGCCCCTGGGTGCTGGTTCTGAAAGCAGACGCCTCTGCCGGTCCTGTCGGCTCCCGCAGGTGGAACGGGATGGGGGCCCCTCTGGCCCTTGGCCTGAGGCCAACGGATGTGGCGGCGGGCTCTGGGCCGAGGTCTTTCTTCCTCAGTAGCCCTGGGGTCTCCCATGCGCACTGTCCCAGCGGACCCCACCCCAGTTGCTTCATTGAAACTGGGGTCCCCACATAGGGCGTGAAGGCACGTTTACACCGCTGGGACCCCCCCCTCCCTTCCAGGCCTGGTTTGCGTTCTATTCCACAAGTGTTTTTTATGCTTATGCTTCTCAGGTGAGTGGCTCCTCTTTCGGTCTCACCAACTCGGCTTCTGGGAAGTGCCTGTTCTGTGGGCTGCCATTTTGTAAGAGCGCCCACGACACGCTTAGCCTTCCAATGTGCCCACCGAGACGGAACATCTCAGGGTTCCCCTCTTCGCCCGTTGGGGCCCTTGAGGCTTTGGGCACGATTGCTTCCCGAGGGGCGGAGGGAACGGATACCTGCAGCGGCACCACAGAGGGCCAGGCGTGGCGCGTTGCACGAGTGCCAGGCCCCGGCAGGGGAAGCGGCTCCGAGCCGCCCGGGCGAGGCAGGGCTTGGCCGCCTGCTGGGTTTGCGGGGCTGATTCTTCCCGGGGGCCGACGGTTCTTCTCGTCCCCTGCAGTCCTTGATTGACGAGGAAAAGCTGGACATGGCGCGCCAACGTTCGGTGCTGCAGACGACCGAGACCTTCAACTATGCTGCCTACCACAACCTGGATGAGGTAGGTGCGCTGAGGCCGCAGCAGGACTCGATCCCTGCCGTGCCATTTACGTGCCCCTTTGTGTGTGTAGGGGCAGGAAGGATTCAGAGCCAGGTGAATAAAAATATGTCCCAGGTCACAGCGGGAATATTCAGCTGGATCTGGTCTTGCTGGGTTACCGCTTCCCTGTTCTGAGTCAGTGTCATTTTCCTCTGCTCCTGATTACTGCCCCCTTCTTGATCCTGGGTAAACGATCCCATCTAATCAGGGCTGACGTGGCGAATGAGATGGTCTGCCGTCACAGCACAGGTGCTCCACTGTCTTAAGGCTGGCCCAGGTGATGTCATCACTGAAGGTGACCCAAGGCAATTGAGGCCAAGGGCACTGCTTCCTGGGCTGGTCACTTCGGTGATCCTAGCCAATCAGGGATCACACCGTTACTGAGGGGAGCATAGCCAATCAGCTATTGTGCTGTGACAGGTGCATGATAACACCTGCCTTGAGTGAGGCCAGCTGCAGAGGAGAGCAAGAGAGAACAAGGCAGCTAAATGAGGAGGTGAACAATTCAGCGAGGGCTGCCATATTTATTTTATTTATTTAAAACATTTCTATGCTGCCCCATCGCAATAAGCCTCGGGGCGGCTCCCAACATCAAAAATCAACTATACAGTAAAACCACAATGCAATAAAACCACAATGCCATAAAACCTCAATAAAACCTCAGTGCATTCTCGGCTACAAAAAAACCACACCCTAATTAAATAAATAAATAAACAATTAAAATAAGTTTTAAATAAAAAGGTCTTAGCCTGGCGCTGAAAAACAAATAACGATGGCGCCAGGCGGACCTCTCTGGGGAGCGCATTCCATAAATGGGGCGCCACCGCCAAGAAAGCCCTCCTCCGGGTACTCACCCTCCTGATGTCATTCACGGAGGGTTCCCGGAGAAGGGCGTCTGCTGCTGACCTCAAGGGGCGGGAGGGCATATGGTCAACCTGCCAGAAAGTGTCACCTTCCTGAAAAGGCCGGGGTCCCGTTCCCATTTCATTTAACGGGGGCATTCTGGACGGGTCCTTTCCAACGGCCTGGATGTCCTATTACAATGGGTTTTCTGTTCTTTAATTATGGATTGCTCCTTTAGGAGTCCCTCAGTCGTATAAAAGCACCTGGCCCTCCAGAAACAGTAGCATGTGGGGCTCACCAGTGTTCAGGCCTCTCCTCTCCTCTCCGAGAAACGCACACACCACGGCAGTAACCGCCTCTTCTCTCTGTGCACTAGATCAATGCTTTTATGGATCTTCTAGTAACCGAAAAGAGTAATCTGGTTAGTAAACTCCAGATCGGCAAGAGCTATGAGGGGCGCCCAATCAACGTCCTGAAGGTAAGTCACCCCCTTCTCCTGGCAGGGGACCTTCTCCTCGCCCCCCCCCCCTTTCTGGCCCCAATGTTGGTGGGGTCTCCCCGGCTGGGGTCTTGCACAGTGGCTTGCGACCAGGTGGCCTTCGCAGGTGCAGGGAAGGTGTGGGAGGAGCAAAGGGGGGCAGGTAGCTGGCCAGCTCTGGGGCCCATGCGTGGAAGGCATACTCATGTATATGGGTGAATTCGGAAATAATTTCTAGGGTGGATTAATATTTCACGGAAGGCAAAGCCATCCAAATCAATCTCCCTTCTAAGTCAGGCCCAATAAAACCCTGCTCTAATTAATTGCATCCCACCCCAGGTCATCTTAAACTGGAAGCACCTCTTTGACTACAGTTGATTTGCAATGCGCATGAAAAAAGTCATTCAAAGGAAGGGCTGGTTAATTTGGTCACAAACTCTTTCACTTAATTGCCAAAATGCAATCACGCTGAGGCGGAGGAAAAGCTTCTGTTGGCACTGAGGGACATTGTGCTGCTCTGGGAAAAGATCTGAGGCGCTAGCAAATAGGTTTGCGGCTTGGAACCTATAGGCCCCGGAATACGTGGGCCTCTGGGACTGGCAGATGCAGGGCCTTAGGGTTTCCCTTCTTTTTCTGTTCACACAGTTCAGCACAGGAGGAATCAAGCGGCCAGCGATCTGGATTGACACTGGCATCCACTCCCGTGAATGGGTCACTCAGGCCAGCGGAGTCTGGTTTGCAAAGAAGGTATCAGCTCCAATTTCATCTCAAGGTCATACTTTTCACAACTGGGGAAAAGGAAAGCAGAGGAATGGGTGTGACACTGGCTACCAGCTCTGATGGTCCAACTATCCATACAAAGCCAAGCATGACTGATGGTTCAGCAGCCTCAGAATTTCAGCATTTATTGGTAAAGTTTCTAGTCCCCAGGGTAGCAAAGTCAGACGGAACAGTGTGAAAGACGCCGAAGTGGGAGGAGGAGGCTGTATAGGGTTATCTGCACCCCACGTGGTCTCTGTCGCTCCTTGGTGTTATCAGAACTGAAACTTACTGTCTGAATAATGCAAATATATTCAAAGTTTATTGTGATTGCAGAATGATACAGCATTCTTAGCTGTGGCAGTGCCCAGTTAAAGGAAAGACCCTCCGCTACGGAGCAGTCTCGCACTCATCGAGAGACGAGCTCCCGAGCTGTTGAGCAAATATGCTGTTGAGGCTTGACTCTGTCGATGCTTCTGAGCCTTCCTCGTTTCTCTCATCCAGATTGTTGACAGTTACGGCAAGGACCCTTCCCTGACCAGCATCCTGAACAACTTTGATATCTTCCTCGAAATCGTCACGAATCCTGATGGTTTTGCTTTTACACACAGCCAGGTATCCCTCTCCCTTCTTTTAGCCTCTGGGCTGGGATTTAGGTAGGCAGATTAAACTCCGCTGCCACGCAACGGTTTGGTTCCAGAGCATCTCCGTGGCTTCCAAACTGTGCTGAGGGGTCTTCCTGGCTTTTACAGAACCGCATGTGGAGGAAGACCCGGTCACACCACAGTGGGTTGTCCTGTATCGGAGTAGACCCCAACAGGAACTGGGACGCAGGCTTTGGAGGTAAGTGGTCTTCGGTTCTTTTTTTAACTCCCCTGTCCCCTGCCCCCATCAGAAACCTGCAGAGCTCTGACGAGCCATGTGGGATACCATTGCTCGTGGCGGCGGCTGGGCTGCATTTCCAGCCCTTTTCTCAAAAAGACCAGGATCAAAACACTCCGTGCTGCTGCCCATTTACCTAGGAAGAAGTACGGTTTGGTTGTAGGGAGCAAAGAATAGCTCTAAACTAGAAAGAGCAAAATAACATGCATCTGTAGCCGTTTGCCTGCTCAGCTGCATGTCTCCAGCTGGGCCAGGTTCTTAACAGTGAGAACGGAAGGCGAAAGGAGAGCCTGGGGGTGCTGGCCTGGCCCAGGAACTGACCCCGCGATGCCCTCGGGTGCCTCCGTCGCCGGCCCTCTGGGAGGCCATGGGGTGGGGGTGGCTGGAGGTCATATCACGGATCAGTGATGGCGAACCTTTTAGAGACCGAGTGCCCCAACTGCAACCCCAAAACCACTTATTTATCCCAAAGTGCCAACACGACAATAACACCTGAAAATTGAGGTTTTAGTTTAATAAAAACAACTCACAGCCAGTCCAAGCAAATACACACACACACACACACACACATATCTCCTTGGCAGCGCACTGACCGGCCATGTGAAAGCTCGGACAAATCAAGGCTAATGAGTCGTGGCTCGTGATGTCATCACCTGGCGCCGATGCTCCTTTCTGAGCGTGTGCATGGCCCCTATGTGCACTGTCATCTGATGCGCGGCTGCTGGGGCGACGCTGGGGTGGCTTGGCTCGCGTGCCGACAGAGAGGGCTCTGGGTGCCCGCTGCGGCACGCGTGCCATAGGTTCGCCACCACTGCCCTGGCGCACTCCCATAACCCTAATATAAGGATACAGTTGCATTGAAAAGAGGGCGATTTTGAGAAAGCCTCCGCTGAGTAGCTTTTTCTGCACAGCCCATCATTTCTGCCCATTCTAAACACATTCCAACCATCAAAATCATGCCAAGACACCTCGTTTTTCAAACTGTAACCCAGTGATGGTGAACCTTTTAGAGACCGAGTGCCCAAATTACAACCCAAGACCCACTTATTTATCACAACGTGCCAACACTGCAATAAAACCTGAAAACTGAGGTTTTAGTTTAGAAAAAATTCACAGCCAGTCCAAGCAAAAAATATATATCCTTGGCAGCCATTGACTGGCCATGCGGAAGCACGGACAAATCACGGCCGATGAGTCGCGGCTCGTGACGCCATCATGTGGCGCCGCTACTCCTTCCTGAGCACGCGCATGGCCCCTAGGTGCGCTGTTACCAAATGCTCGGTTATTGGGGTGATGCTGGGGCGGCTTGGCTCGCGTGCCGACAGAGAGGGCTCTGCATGCCCGCTGTGCCACAGGTTCGCCACCACTGTGCTAGATACTTCCCCGGGTTTGGGGAAGCTGTGAAGCTGGTCTCAGACTGACACTGAACTTTAGACCTGCTCTTGCAACTCAGCGGATCTGGGCCATTTTTGACCAGGAGGTGTGGGGAGGCCGCCCTGCTGAAGTGCCAGCCTGGAGTCGTTCTCAGCCAGCAGCTCTGAGAGTGTTGTGGTTTCTTCTCTCCAGGGCCCGGCTCCAGTGGGAACTCGTGCACTGAAACGTACCGCGGCCCCTACGCCAACTCGGAGTCTGAAGTGAAAGCCATCGTCGACTTTGTGCAGGATCACGGCAACATCAAAGCCTTCATCTCCATCCATAGCTACTCGCAGCTCCTCCTCTACCCGTACGGCTACACCACACAGAAGGCTGCGGATCACGAGGAGCTGGTACGTCTCGGCTGTGCAGGGCCCTCTTCCAGCCGCTGGGCACCTCCGGTGCGGTGGTGGAGGAAAACTTTGAGATGCAGGTGGCGGTTGTGACAGTTCCCACAACCAAAAGTCTCAGACTGCAGACGTTTGTGTTAGTCCCTGTCGACAAACCAGACCAAGCACTTGGCATCTCCAGTAGGTGGAGGTCTTTTGTATACCTAATGGACCTTCCCCCACATCAGAAGAACTCCAACAAGTGCTGTATTTGGGGTCTTTTAATTACCCCAAGCTGATTTCTAATACTGTTTGGGGTATAAAATTATCCACAATGCCACTTGTGCATTTTTTTCATAAAGTGCATTTAGCAATACCAATCACTTGGACTGACCACACATCAGGTGGAACGTTTGTTTTGAATACGTATCTGCCCCGTCTTTGCACAGGGAGCAACCAGCAACATTTGCAGAACCTCCAGGCATCAAATATTTTTATTTTCTATTAGAAGCTATAAAAACCATGGTTTTAACCCAAATACAGAGGAACTCCAGCACAGACTGGAATGACTGGGAGCAGACACCAGCCATTTTTCAAAACAAGCATTGTTCTCCTGGGGTCGTTTTTGTACCGTGTGTGCAAACCTGTCTCTGATGAGGCCAGTGTCTTGTAGGGAAGCCCACTGTGCTGACTTAATTTCACAAAGGGCACGGCACCGGGCTGGTGCAAAGCATCTTACGCACACCGCTCCCACGAGCGATGCACTGTCTCGTGGGAGGCTCATGCGCTGCTCTAGCACTTCCCTCTGTGAGAGCGCCTCCTGGTGCAGGGAGGCGGGGGCACAGCTGGTGCGGAGAAGCAAGGTCTGCACCGCAGGCTTGATGCCTGCAATCACATTTGGTGTGTCTTGCACACCTGGCTCATCTCCAGATGGATCAGTTCTTTTCCGAGACTGGGATGAATAGACAGCATCTCCATTTGGCATAGCGATCTCCAAATTGGTGTGGGTTAAGACCCAGGACACATGGCTTGTGAGAGCTGCAATATCCGTAAGATTAACAAAACCCCCTTCGTAAGCCAGCTGTTAATTGCGTAATTTCTCACAAGGCGGTCCAGGTTATCCTTTGGTTGCACTGGCGTGTTCCATAATGCTCCAGGGGGCCCTCACGTGTCGTGGTGCCTCTAGAACACTGGAGAACCACGCGTGGTGTGCATCCAGAGATGACAATAGTTCCCTGTGCAGGTGCGGCTGCATTCCAGGTGGGATGCGGGGCTTATTCTGTCCCACTGTGCCAACAAAGGTCAAGTTTTCACTTATCAATCCTTCAGCCCGTTCAGCATGAACGGTGTCCTAGCAAGATTAGACTGCAGGGCTACTTATATATAAATATGCCACACCAAAGGTGAGGCCAGGTGCTGCCAGTTACAGCAACATGCAAGTTTTAAGAGCCCATTTGTGTATTTTTGGCCTTTCTCGATCTCATGTTGCCCTTTCTTCTTCCCAGGATGCTCTTGCTAAAAAGGCCGTCAATGCCCTTGCTTCCCTCCATGGGACCAAATACAGATATGGGAGCATCACTGCCGCCATCTGTAAGTTATCCAAGCAGGAAAACAGGCCATACGAGGTGGGGAACTTCACTACGGTGAACTGAGTGAGGTCTTCCCCCATTTGCTGCACAGAGTACTTTTATTAATTTCTTAGTATTTCTATAATGCTCTACAGTCAAACAGATCCTGAAACAGTAAATGGTAGGGACGGGGTTGAAGGAAGGTCAGCCTTCCCTGCAGATGCGACGGACAACTCCGTCATCTTTCATCGTTGGGCAGGGTGGCTGCAAGGATGGGCGCTACGGTCTGACGGCATGCGGCTGATGAAAGCTGCGCCATGTAAATGGCTCCTGAGTCTTCGTTGCCGCCCATGTTCTGGGGTACATCCAGCTCATGAAACTGTGTACCATCACAGCTCAAGTGAGCCTTGACCTTGAGTAGAAAACCTTCCTGTAGATGCCAGCGCGTGGTGGCAGCTTGCTCTGGGCTGCCGGCTGGTCCTGCTTCAGCTGGAACAGCTGCTGAGCAGCTGGCACGGATGGGTTGAACGTGTCTCCATTCACACGTGGTTCAAGTTGTGTAGCGATTCGATCATCACAGAATTTGGGTTTCCTGAATATGGAACGGTCTTTCTGCATACATCCTTAGGCCAGTGCTTGAAGTGCTCATTTAGGTTCCTCTACAGAAAGTTTAATTTCCTCCCCAATCAAGTTTTGTTTGGAAACAATAAAGTGGAAGGAACGACATGGGAGGAATTGGTTGGAAAAGAACAACGGAAGGGCCGAGTAAGTCCCCTCTTTTGGCTGCCAGAAAATTCTCCCAAGCTTTTTTGTTTTGAAGAATGTATCTTAAAAGTCTTGCACATAGTCAGGGCTTGCTGTATAACCAGGAAGATCACAAGCCCACTTTTCCCAGCTCCCAATTTCTTCAAATTGTGTATCTGTTCATAAAGCCAGGCTTCATTATGCCTGGCACAGCTAAAGTGGAAGGATGTACATGGATGGGACTAGAAAGTCTCGAGTCCAAAGCAGCCTTCCCCACCCAGATGCACTAGACTAGAAACCCCATTCTACCGACTCACTGTCCAATGCATCTGGCAGGCGACAGGTTGGAGACGACTGCTTTAGGCACTGGGCTTACACCCTGGGAGGAAGCTGCCGAGAGAACATTTCTGAGTCCCCCCCTTATTTTCAAGGAAGCGCCAGCACTGGTGACCACGGCAACCTTGTCCGTATGGGAGGAGAGCTGTGCGCTGTGGTGGTGGAGAGGGCAGGCTGGGGCTCTAGTCCTCCCTCAGCCATGGTGCTCAGCGGGCGACTCTGGGCCAGGCCCAGGCTCTCAGCCGAGCCAACCTCACAGAAGGGAGGCGAGCCGCACAAGCGACTGTGGGTTCCTTGCCGGAGGAGCAAAGGCAGTGCAACGAAAACGCAACAGCCACACAGCGCAGAACTAAGTGCTCTGGCTCTTCCAACGCGTCCCCGTTTCCTTTGCCTAGATCCAGCGAGTGGTGGAACGATTGACTGGACCTATGACCAAGGCATTAAGTACTCCTACACGTTCGAGCTACGGGACACGGGGCGCCATGGCTTCTTGCTCCCGGCCAGCCAGATCGTTCCAACCGCCGAGGAGACGTGGCTGGCCTTGATGGTCATCATGGAGCACACGCGAGACCATCCATACTAAGACCGGAGCGGAAGGGCGTTTTCTCCGGAGGCAACCGGTCGCCTTGGTCATAATAAAGACAGGAATGAAGAGAAATCACTGTTTTGTCATCTTATTCTAGCCAGTAATTTCACCTTTAGTCTTGCCTCTCGAATCCTTTTTCGTAAAAGAGGAATTAAAGTAATGGGGAACCAAATATAGTGAAATGCTGTTACGTCAAACTTTTCTATGAAGTATCGGAAGAGTCTCCTTGATACAGGGTGGGACGGGGAAATTCTCCCTTCCCTGTAGCGTCAGGCAGTGTTAGAGGTTTTACTTTCAGGTTGGTATCTCAGACTCAGGCACACACCGCCTCTGTCTGGTCAGGGTAGGGAAAGTCTTCCACATGGTGTGCTCTTCTTCATGGGCACACATTTGGTTATGAGGGTTTGGTCAGGAGCATGAGTCCAAGTGGGAGTTATTCCAAGAAGTCTGCTTTCCATTTTGAAACGGAACATGCACCTCTGACGTCTCCAGAGAGGTTTAAAACCTTACTTCAAGACAGAACAACTCCCTTGGTGGTTAATACCTGGCAATGACCTGCCTAATAACCCACGACATAAAAAGGCTCATAGAAAGAGTGGGCAGCTATCTCTTTATTGAGCGGCAAACAATACAGAAGCTCAGCTATGCACAAAAACTAGCCACCCCAGTCCAAGGCGGCGGCATTAAACCACTGGATATAATTAACCTAATGAGCAAGCTATACCAAATCCACCAAGCCAGTAAGAGGATTAACGGCATGTTGAGCTCTTCCCCCAGTGCCAGCGTTTTGTAAAAAAGCTCTTCTTCAGAACTGGGGATGCACCTGTCTTTTTGTCACCTGGCTTTCTGGTCAAGCCTTAGTATAAGAATAAAGTATTTGAAACAAATTTCAAAACCATACAGAGACTTGCAATGCAAAAGAAAAGAATGTTCGCCTTATAAAATAGGTTCCAATCAAATCGAAACAAAAACACTTGACATTTGTAAACGGCAATAATCTTGTAGTGTTTTGATACTGTTGACAGCATATTGAAGCAGGTGCACAAAATTATTTAGTATTTCGCATTAAGAAAAGCCAAAGCATAACATCCAAGTGGGCATACCTCTTGTTAGACTACTTGATTTCAAATCAGTTTGCCCTCCTTGGTTTGGCTACAGAATTCTGAAAGCTGTGCTTTTGCAAAAGGGGTGACAACTAGACTCCTTGAACAATAGTTCCTAGGACCAGCACCATTCTAGCCTGCAAGAAAATCTCCACATAGCTCAGTCCATGTTATATAAATAGGAAACATTTAATATTAAATATTAAAGAGACTATGTTGAAGCAGCACATATACCAAGAAAAAATCTCAACCAACCAATCACCACGCTTGTCATTCATAATAAATACGTGACATTTAAATGCAACCCATTTCAAACACTGAAGTAACCCCTCTCAGGTGAGGCAGGGTGGTCGGGCCCTTGAGGAATACGGAAGTGCTGGGGACTGGGAGAGGGAAGAACCGGGGTGCGTCTATGGCACGGGTCTGGAAGACCACAGCTTCTGCTGGAAGCCGCACGGTCACGGGGCAGCATCTCAGCTCTCGGGTCACGGCAATTCAAACTAGTTGTTCTCCATTAGAAAACAATTGCTCAAGCTGATCTTTCACGTAGACCAAACAAAACACAAATAGGAGCGCTGCTGAGCAAAAACTGGGCAATGAGAATACAGTAAAGCCAGTCTTTAAGCAGATGCTTCCCGAAGGCTGAGGAGTAAGACGTTCTCATGATCGGCCTCCAAGAACAGAGCAGAAAAGATCACTGAGCATGCAAGAAGCATGATCGTGGGCGACTGTCCGAGTGAAGCCAGGTGAAAACGGTACTACGGCTGAGAAGTGCTGCTTGACCTCATCATGATGGGGAAACCCTGCTTTTCACATTTTTAAGTAATGTGTTGTCAAGTTCAAATGTAAAAACAGACAATTTTACAAAACTGTATACAAGGAAAACTGGAAAAGGTGAGGAAAAAGGCGCCAGGGTGGAAACTGCAAGATTCTGCAGTCGTGTGTCTACGGCAGAGAATCCCTTTGGAAGCTGCTGCCTGAAGGTTCTACTGAGAGCTCTCAGAAGCGGAGGAGCCACCGTGGGAATTCTGATGCCCCCAGTGGAACACCAGCAGCGTTCCAAGTATTTTGCAGAGTTAACAAGACTCCAGCTGCAAGGAGGGAGAGAGATCGCAAGATGGGGCTTCCACGAACTATTAAGAGTCTGCAGGGGCAGCAGTGGAAGAAGAAGGAAAGCTGCGCTGGAACAGGCTCACCTGTGACAGCAGCATCGTGGCAGCAAGCAGGGCAGGCCACACAAGCACTGCCTGTCATGTCCTGGGATCCCACAACAGGCGTCCTGCTTACAGGTCAGCCTTGACCACCTGACTGCATGAAAACGTGTACAAGAGCGCTTCACGGAGAAAGTGGAGGCACGCCGGGATTTGGTTGCTGAAGGAGGCCAAATCCGAAGGAAATACCATTCCCTGTCTATACGGGGAAACACATAAATACCCCTGTAAAGCCGCCTAACCCCCCCCCCCCAAACAACTCCTGAGGTGGCTGAGACAAGAGCAGGGGGTTATAAATCAAAAGTGCAGAACATAGGAAGGAATTAACGCCTCCAAAGGCTTCTACTGGAATGCTTTCTTCTGTAGAAAACGCTTGTGGGATGACTTGCACAGGGGAACGTGCCTGGAAAACAGCGCACTGGAACTGGCACCTGTGCATATTTTCTTTCAGGAAAGATCCATCAACGGGGAACCAACCAGGCAGAACCCCACTCCCAGTCTCTCCGTAAAATAAAATGCACATGTTCAGTTCCACGCGGGCTCCTCCAAGGGAGATTTTCCAGCAGCTGAGTGCGCCACTGTTGGAACCGTCCCTTGCAAGCAAGTGGTGATCAGGGGAACTCCCTCTTCCTGGAACCAGAACGGGAGACCTTGGATTGCTGTATCCAGAGATCTCCAAGCGGTTCATGTTCTGGAAGCCAGGGAAGGCAGCTCCTATTCTGGGAATGGGAGAGGCAGGAGAAGCAGAGGCTTAGCCAGAGAGGGATGTAAACTCTGACAGTGCTAAGCAGGATTAGGATTACGTCAAGATGCGCTCCATAAATGACCTCTGGGAAGGGGACAACTGCTGCCGACACTGGTCCTTGCGTTCAAGATCACAAGCCGAGGGAGAGGGGCGACTGCTCCAGCTTCTGCACAAGTGGGCGGGGGCCCCTCAGCCACCTGCAGCCTGGGCCCTGCCTGGCAGGGCGGATGCGGCCCAGGCTCGGTCTGGCGGTGCCCGTGCGCAGACCACCGGCGGGCTGGCTCCACCTGTGCTCACAAGCACATTGCGGCAGAGAAGAGCGATGGGCTGGCACAGAGGCCCGGCGAGGACCACCGCTCAAGCCCAGCCAGGCAACATGCAGGTCAAGCCTGAAGAGCCTTCCAGCATCTCCCCTTCTCTTTTTCTCTTGATTAAAAAGCAGGTGCAGGAAGCTACGACTGCAGGAAGGAGAGGCGAGGAGGAGCTGCTTCACCCACCACCTGCTTTCCTATACAAAAGCACCCTCTCCGAACAGCCTCCTGCCCTGCCCTCAATTTTTCTGCTACAGGCAGGGTAGTTGTTAGATCGGGGGTCTGAAGCAAACAAAAGCGGGCTGGGCGGGGAAAGGTTCTGCAGCAGCTCCCCACCCCATCCCCCTTCTGCCTGCGGAGCCACTTCTGATTCAAAGCGAAGCTGCGCTGGGAGGCTGCACGGGCCCTTTCCTTCCCAGTGGTCCGTTTGGGCCATGGAGAGGCAGCAGAAGCCAGAGGTCGCTACGCGATTCAGACCAGACCTGCGTTCACGGCGGTGCGTGGGGCTGAAGCGGGACCGGAGGAGGCCGGCACAACACAGAACTGTTGGCCCACGGAGGCCACAGAGGAAGCACACCATCTGATGGGCCATTTCAGTTGTCCTATTTAGAGAAAAAGAATTATTTGGGGGGATTTGGGGGTGGTGAGGAAAAAAGGGGGGAAAGGGAGGATTCTCTGGACAAAACATTAGGACAAGCAGCTATGCTGGGATTTTTTCACACGGGGGACGTTGGTTTTTTCCTGCTGGCGCCAATCTCAACACTCCTTGCGGGGAGGAATATACAGGCCCTCGTGATGCTGGGTGTCATCTTGAGAACTCAGCAACGCAAAGGAAGAAATCGGAATGAGACTTATGGACAGAGCTTTCTCCATGGAGTAGTTTGCCTATTCATAGCATAACTGGGAGGGTCCCGGCTGAGCAGCAGCTGGCCAGTAAAGGCAGGAGAGGGGAGGGCTGTGCTCTGTCTCCACTGTGCACAAGTTCAATGGGAAAAGAGAACTCCAGGTGGCGGCCAGGAACTAAACCCTCAAATTGTTCATTCATGTCCCACAAACTTACTGAGTTCAAACTTCTTTGGTTCTTAAAACACACGCCCTGCACAAATCCCACTCTCTACTCCTTCTACTGGTTCTTTGCTAATTTTTGTTCGATTTCTATTACGAATCCAAGCACATTTTGATGCCTCTGGTTTCCATGTTCCTTGGTGCCAGCAGCTGAAAAATGCCATCTGCTCTGCATTCTTGGTGGGGGGGGGAGGGATCACAAATGCTGTTACAAGTCTTGGGTGGGACACCTTTGTGCTGCTTTCTGTACCAAAATTTACCTGTCTACGGCTAACTCAAGCCAGCCCCATGCTTGTTCCTCCCCGAACTGTGCCCCTCTCTGTCTTCTGCATACCACCTTCCTAAAAGCGAAAGACGGGATGTAGTGAGCAAAGGCCCCCAGGAACGAGGGGGCTCCTTTATTCAGCGGAAAGGGACACCGGCTATCTCCAGGGCTTGCTCTGAAGGCTGCTGCTGCTGAGGGAGCGGGCGGAGAGGGCCACGGCGGGGCTGGCGCTGGGCAGGTTCTGGCTGCTCCGGACGGCGGCGGCCTTGGCGTCTCGCGCTGAAGAACCACGGCTGAGGCGGCCTGCAGGGAGGGAAGCGCCAAGAGGGCATTATTTCTGGCTTATGCTGATGGTGCCATCAAAATGGTATCTGGATCATGGTGCGCTGACTAACTGCACATGCTTTCTCATTGCAGATCTACTGGCAGTGGCTGCGTGGTCTGAGTGGCTGGCTTTAATGGAACAGCAGTTAAGAAACACTTCCCGCCCACACTGATTTTTCTGTTTTGAGAGCTGCAAAGCAAGGAAAGAAATCCCCAGTCTAAAGTCCATAAAACGAACCACGGATCTACATGTAAATGTGTATGTTCTTCTGTCTCCTTGGTTTCTCTCCTGACAAAACGTCACGGTTGGGTTAGCCCTGCCTTCTGGCTCAAAGTGGGCTCCTTCTTGTCTGCTCTCCCAGCAGCCAAACAGGCCGGGGAGAAAACCCCCCCAGTGAGAACCAGTGCAGACAAAAGTGCCAGTAGCGTGCAGGGTGGGGACTGCCATGCCCCGAGGCCTATGGCGATCTCCACAAGGCTGGAAGGCTGGACCTGGGGCATTCTCCACTTCCTGCAGTGTGCCTGGTGCATGGGAATCTGGCCCAGTCAGGCTGGCCCAGGCCCCAAAGGGAAGCCTGTTCGCCTCTAAGCACGTGGCCAGACGCCTTCCCGCAGTGCCCCCCAGCACAGACCCCGGGGAGAAGCAGTACTGCAGCCATGGACCCACCACACATGCAGGTTGTGGGATTTGGTGCCAGTCGAGGACAGCCGTGAGGCGTTAAGCATGCGATCTTACTTCCAGTGTCTGAAGGGTGCTGCTCCTCTTCTAGGTAGTAGCGTATCTTTTGTATGTCTTCGGCTGTAAATCTCCATTTATTCTCAGTGGGTGGGGGGAGCGCCTGCCTGGGAGTGGCTTTCCTCCGGGCAGAGCCAGGCTGGCCAGCCAAGAGGCAAGAAGCGGGGAAGGGGCCCGTCACCAGGCCTTCGGGGACCTTCTGAGCGACGACCCTGAGACCTGGGAGGCAAAAGGGAAGAGAGCCTGATCGTGAGATGGGAGGGCGGCACAAGAGCCCCTTCGCGACCGCTGAGCTCGCTCAGGCTGCAGGGGAGCCGAGGGGACTGGCCCAGATGGGCACCCCCGGTGCCACCCTGAGCGTGCTAAATGGCAAGCACATCAGGCGGCCTTCCTCAGCCGTGCCGGCCGGGGAGGATGGGAATTGCCATCTGACACCTCTGGAGCAAGGCAGCTGAGGAAGGGCTGCAGTGCAGAGGCGCCAGGCGAGGATGGTGCCCACGTCCACAGCCACGTATCAGCTGCAGGCTTGCTTTAGCGCCGGAGGAGCGGGCAGGGCCCTGAAGGCAAGGAGAGGAGGAGACGGGAAAGACGACGTCTAGGTGAAGGAGTGCTGCGGAACGAGGGGCTGCGCCACGCAACGCACAGCTCTTGGGAGGGAGGGAGGAGAGAAATCCACATACGTGCAAAATAGGATTTGCCTAACTGCCACGGGTTGCAAAAGCTGCCTTTTCTTACGGCAGAGTTGGAAGTAACTTTGGTGTCTGGTTTTGAATGAATTAATCTGGATTAGTTGGCTCTTTTTCGTTGTCTGTGCACAAGCAGAGAACAAGGGAAGTTTTCTTCCTCTGTCCCAGTCTGCTTTAGATCGTCCCGCAAGAGAGCCAGGGCACGCAGCTAGCTCTGAATGCCCACACGGCAAACGAACAGGGCAGTCCCAGGCCCTCCTACCTCCAGACAGCATGAACAAGTTCTCGAAGCCCCTCTCACACATGGTGGTGGCAGCCTGGCTGGCCACTCTCTCGTCGTCGTCGTAAAGGATGATGATCTTCCCGTGGGCGTTTTTCTGGTGCGGGGAGACGCTAAGGCTCAGGAACAGAACAAGGCGGAGGCGCGAGTGCCCTTCCAGCCTCGGGCGGTGCTGAAGAAGCCGTGCCGGCCCCCTCTGCCCAGGGAGTGGCGTGGCACGCAGAGCTGGGCGCAACTGCCAGCAGTTTCTAGTGGGGGACACTGAAGTGGGTGGGCTCAGTGTTGGATCGCTGTCAAAGGCCAGCTGTCATCAGCAGCCTGAACCTCTCTTCAGAAGTGCCTGAACTTAAGCGACTTCCTTGGGCCTTTCCAAGGGGAAGAGAACATTCGCAGTGGCTTTGTCCTTTCTGGGTGGAGAGATTCTTGTCGAGCAGGAACAGCGTGGTGGGGAAAGCCTCGGGAATCCCTTCCTAGCCTGCCACACAACTAGGCCAGGGGACGAATGTCAGAGAGGAGGCACTGAAGAGAGGAGAAGCGAGTGGTCGTGGAGGAGGCTGCAGCAGCGTCGCTGCACTCAAGACACGCGTTAACATGCGGACTGCGTATCGCTCTGTGGTCACGTGCCCTGGCAACCACACCTCCCTGGCACACTGTGCCCAAAAGGGTCAGGAGTGCTCAAGGGTCCCCCTGACAAACACGTCCTCTCTCAAATCCGTCCCCCGCCATCATAAGCTCTTACCCCCACGGGGTTGCAGGCACACCTGAATACAGGCTGAGAAAAGCAGCTGCATATGATCACCAAACCACGGCGATGTGTGCCGCAAAGCCCTTCAGCTCACCCCCGTAGGTAAGCTACGCCATGGGCCTGCAGGTATCGCTGCCCTCAGCTCACCACGCCCAGCCAAGCTTGGTGTAGCAAACAAGGATGCATCCCATTTTCGCATTCAGTGAAGGATACATATTCCAAAATGCTGTTCGTGTAGGGATTCATGGTTCTGGATAGTGTGGCAATGGGATAGGAGTACGCTGTAAAGACAAGAGAAAAGCAAGCTTAGAAAGGAACAGCTGAAGCTTTAGAAGAGAGATGGAACTCTCGCCTTGCTAGAGGATGAAAAGCTCCACTTTCCATGAGAACCAGCGCATGATCTGCTTTGCCTGATCACCACAGCTCACCGTGAGTTACGTAAGCCATGGGTTCTGAATGGCTGTTAGCCACCTCACAAGCCAACCCTGCTGATTTGAGCAGCTGTACCTGAATGTCAGGCTGAAAAGCGACCGACACACACACAGGGTGTCTAATGACCCCTTGTGTCTTGAGAACCGGCCCAGCGACTCGACTAAGCTTGGTGGCCATTTCTACAGTGACACAAAGAAACTGGTGTTTGAATCACCAACATTCACGGGCTCTTATAGGAATGCAGGAAGCTCTGAAAGAGCTTGAGACATGCAGGGAAGTGTGCAGAAAACAGACTGAACTCACTGATGACTAGGGCACTGGCTGGTACTGCGCCAGTGCCCCGGTTCAGAAATTCACCCGAGTGGATCACTTTCAGGAGCTGGGCTGATCTGAGCAGCCAGAGCCTGACGGAAGCGGGGATGCGGCAGGCTGGCCTTGTCCTGAAGACACGCTGGCAGTTAGTTCCACAGGTGTCTCTGGAACTGGGGAGGATGCGTTGCCTGTTCCCATTTTCTGCACGGGGCTCGACAACCCCCGGGAGAACAGAGCGTTTCTACCCCGGTTTGCACCGCTAGGCACACGCTCCTGCATGTAACCCACCTCCGTGCAGCCCATATGAAGGGCCCCTTGAAGCACAGCCAGTAAGGCAGCGCCACTCCCGCAGTCCCGGCCTGCTCACCGCCCACTATGTGGCACTGCTCGTACGCATCCCGCTCCCGCACGTCCAGCAGCAGGAAGGGGCAGTCGGGGTAAGGCCCATCCTTCATGGGCGTCTCCGTTTTCTTCGGGGTGTCTTTCCCCAGGTCCAGCTCACCTACGCCACTGATCACGCTGCAGGGGAAGAAGGGCGGTGGCGTTACAAGAAGGGCCTCGGGAATGCTGCTCGATCTGCTCCTTCAGGCTGCCATGTTCCTGTGGGAACCAGCGTCACGTGGGAGCGGAGCCAGTGAGCCAGAAAACAAGAGGGGAAATGACACTGCCCTCCACCCACAGGAGAGCAGACTGGAAAGCAGCACAGCCAATTCCCCAAATAAATGTTCCAACCCCTTCAGGTTCTGGGTCAAGGTCCTGCTCCAGGTGCCGATGACTAAGAGCATCAGAAAATCTCCTCTCCCAAAGGCAGGCTTGTTCTACCCAGGAATTGTTTGATCTTATTCAATCCCGGCACTGCCAGCGACAAGTGCCATGAGAGAACTATTTCTGGTTTCAGTTAACAAACCACAGACTCGTTTAGTGATGGGTGAACCCGAGCACCCTGAACAGGCACGGACAAAGCTCCACGCTATTCAATACCTCTGCAAGGTGGAGCGATGGGACTCCCCAGCTCCAGTGTTGTTTATGAACAGGATGGGGCTGGCTGGCTTCTCTCCAGGGCTGCCTTTGCCATTGGTTTCCGCCGCAGGGTCAGCACTGCTCTCTGCGGGAGGAGCGTCGCCCTCTGAAGGGAGAAAGGTGATGGTCACAAGTCACTCGCCGTCTCTTTTTCGGACAACAAGCGCCTTTGCCCTCTAGCACTGCATGACAACACGCATCCACTTCCCGTGCAGGAAAACAGACTTCCAAGACTTTTCTCCAAGAGGCCTCCTCCAAGACCCACCTCTACGGAATGCAACTGGAAATGCTGTGCAGCAGATGCATCTCAGACACATCTGCCGCGGCTAATGAGAGGCACAAGCACCCGCGCTGCCGGTGCTGCACTGTGGTCTGGGGAATGATATTAACGTCCCAAAGTTCTGTGTTCCTTTATCACTCAGAGAGCTCTTGACAATAAGGAAAGAGCCGCATGTGGTCAGTGATGTGGGTGGAGGGTTGCAGAATGTCCCAGGGCTGAGACCTGGATCTCAAGGAGCAAATCAGGGAAAACACCCACCAATGCAAGCAGTGCTGAGTACGTCAGGAGCGCGGCGATTCAGGTGTGGCGTCCCAATCTGGTCCTCTTTGCGTTTCTCAAATGGCCATGTTCCCTTCCCAGTGCCCCACTCCCTTTTACCCAGCCACCAGACAGGAGGCAGCTTCCTGCCTTTTGTGCTGTTTTTCCTCCTGTACTGAAGACCGAAATGCTTCTCCAAAGGCTCAGTTGTGGGCAGGAAGATCTCTAAGCTAAAAATATACTTCTTGTGGTCCTGCTCCTTTGCCTTTGGCACTCCCCACCACTGAAACGCTGCTCTCGCAAGCGCCTCCAAACCTGAATTCCGCCCTCTGGCAGGAAGAGGTGCCCAGCCCTAGACCAGATGGCTGACTAGCCCAGCCACCCGCAGAAGCCCCCCTTGCATGTCCACGCCCCTTTCTCTGAATACTAAGGACACACCGTCTAGCTTCTGATTTTCCTCAGGTGGCACTTCGGAGTTTTCGTCAGACAGAGAAGCAACCTGGATCACCTGTGGGTGGAGAGGAGGACAATACCAGAAGCAGCTTGACACCCAGGGAGCTCAGCTGGCTGGGACTCTTCCATTGTTTCAGATATCTGTTTGCAAGTTTTGTATACATTACTTTTACGATAATGCAGTATTAAGGTGCTAATCTTTGTAACCTGCCCAGAGAGATCCAGCTATTGGGTGGTACAGAAATGTAATAAATCAAACAAAATGAATGAGATGACTCAGTAAACCACATCAAACTGAGGGAAGTGGTCTGGTGATGATTTCCACATCAGCCAAGTGGAATGGAAGGCGGGAAATGGGGGGGGGTCTCCATGGCATCTCAGGCACTCTGCACATACCCTGAGCCATCACTGTTACAGCGTCACACGCCCCAGGATTCAGTCACTAAGCCGATCTTTGCTATCTGGGCTGAGGACTGATGGGTCCAAGCAAAACCGGGCCTGGTAGCCATCCAGCATGTTCGATGGCAGAAACCTCATTTCTAGAAAGTAACTTCAAGGGGTGGGCAAGAGGAAGATCCTGGGAAACCAGCAGAGGAACAGACTTACATACCAGCTGGGCGAACGTGGTCACTTTGAGTCTCTTGAAGAGCTCATCTTTCTTGTACCTGTAATCTGGGGAACAGCAAAGAGGTGCCACCTGTGAGGAAACTCTTGCGGTATTGCTAGAGAATCTGAGCCACAGAAACCAGGAGGTTTGCCAAAATAACACATCGGTGTCCTGCCCTTCCCGCAGGGAGTGTTGAGCAGGATGCTCATGAAGCATTCTTGAGATCTGACGTACATGCATTCGGCCCAGCTGGAGAGCTGGCTGGCCCCAGGATTAACGGATGAGCGTGGCTTTTATGTCCTCAAACACTCTCTTGCGGAAGAACGAATGTTGTTGCCATTCTCTCGGTTCTCAGGCATGAAGGACAGGACGGTGCCCGTCCAGCTCCCAGCACCTGGCTCTCATCACAGCCCCTCTGAGCAGCTCATTTGCCCGCTTCTCCAGGACTGGCCTCGCCTGCGGGGCGGCTCACACAGCCAGCAGGGCTGCAGCTCCTGCCTGGGGCCAACCCGCTGCATGCAGCCATGTAGGACCAGCGTCACTTGCGCTTGCCTAACCGTCGCCTGTAGCGGAAGGCTTCCCACTGAGACCCATGCATTTCAGTGGAGCCTGCAGAAGAGACATTTCTCGTGAATTCTGCCCTAGCCTCCTATCTCTGTTTCACAGATGGGAAATAAAGGACAGGGAGAGCGATCCACTCAAGAGCATTTGACGCACGATGGCACTCGGGCAGGGAACTGAAGCCAGATCTCCAAGATCCGTCCAACTCACTAATCATCCGGCTTCCACAACCAATACTCTCTCGGTGGCTGCCTTCACACTGCTGGAAGATGACCCTCTACTCAAACAGAGGGTCTTCCGACCATCAGCTGCCCTGCCCCCGCCCCCAGCCGTACTATGTCCCCCAGACTGCACTGAGCTACCACACGGCTGGCTCACTGACACACAAGGAAGCACAGCATACAGCCTGAGACATGAGCACGTGAAGGATATGCCACTATCCAGCCTTTATTTTTACTGTGCCATCCCAGCGTAACTAAACAAGTCTAACTCCTGCTGAAAACCACAGCTGGCTGAAACCAGGTAACCCCTCCTGGAACATCAGGGTGTACTCGTTCCCCCGTCGGGTCCACACGCTGCTCAACACCCTGCTCACCCCCACCCATGCCTATGCTTCGTCACCTGAGGTGGCTGCTCCACTGGCCTTCGGACAGGCCCAGCTTCATCGAGAAGCCACCTCAGAAATGCTGTTAGGGAAGGTAACAGAGCCGTCTCCTTGGTTCTGCTTCATCAACGTAACATACCTGGAGCTAATTTAGAAGGTCCATTTAAGTTTGCAGACATCTCGAAGTCAAGATTCAGTGACACCCAAGCAACATCTGTTCAGGACTGCCTACAACACCTCAACAAGCAACAGTGCAAGATTTACAAAGAGATGAAATCTAGGCAGTTTCTAACTTGTGCCGGCTAGATAGGCAAATGTGGATTCCGTTTGCTGGTTCCTCAGTTTTGATTTTGTTAGCCTTGTAGTTATATCTCTCATGTTACACAACAGACAGAAGCAACACTGTCCTCGGCTTTTAACTAGTGTCCAAGTGGTGTCATTTATCCATGAGAAATCAAGACTGTTTGCAAATTATCTGAACCACACAAGGTGCTATTCACCACTGGCTCACTGAGAGCCCTTCCAAAACTAAGCTTCCTGAAGCGGGGTTTAAACAGAAGAAGAACTCGACACAAAAGGGATGGCAAACTTTCACAACAAAGAGCTCAGATCAAAAAGGACAGAAACACAACCGGGTCTGTGGTAGCTATACAGGGACGACTCTGCTAAAATTTCAGTACTCAAAAGCAATCTGCTAAC
Source organism: Varanus komodoensis (assembly GCF_004798865.1). NCBI lineage: Eukaryota > Metazoa > Chordata > Lepidosauria > Squamata > Varanidae > Varanus > Varanus komodoensis. Next base: position 74,014,570 of record NW_025335268.1, on the reverse strand, counting down.
AAAAGGAGATTCTGAAAGTAACTTCATTTCTAGTTGACCGAAGCAATCACAATTCTTTAAAAAAGAGCAGGGGGAGGAATAACAAAGATACTTTTTTAAAAAGCCAAACCACCCCAAACTTCAGTATTCTAAGTATAAGATTTACCATCTGAACTGTACCAAATGTACAAGGACACTGTCATCCAAGCTACGTGCATGGACATAAACCAGGATTAATTAAGCAGAGAATCTTAGTCTTAATTTTGAAAGGCTTCTCACCTTCACTGTTGCAAAGGTACTGTGGCCAACTACTCACAACACAAAGGGACACTGTGGTATGGAAATTGTCTCAGACTATGACTCTTCTTGCACTGAGGTGTTAATCTGGACATGAAAAATTAGGCAAACAAGGACAGGCAGCGTCCTTCCTGCGGGTGCCCCAGGCCGTCCTGTGAAAAGCTGTCCCTGTGTGCTGCTTGCTCATCCCTCCCTTTCTGGTCTGTAGCAACCCCTGGTCATGTGACAGGCTGCAGAGTCTGGGACCCCACAATTATTTGCCACCATTAGCAGCCTGGTTATCAGTATATCATGCATTACTCACTTCTCTTGATCTCTTCTAGTTTTTCAGCGTATTTGGTCATACTGCTACCTGTGAGAGAACACACATCCAGTAATGCATCTTTTTCTATGGAAATTGTACTATTCATTAATTTTCCCACAAACTGATTGAAAGGAGGAAGCTGAAATCTTAACCACGGCCAAGACTTCATCTTATTCCACCTGCTTATGCAAAATTAACTTCTTACAGATAATTATTAAAATGAGCAGGGCTAGAAAATCATGCCAAATTGCTACTTCCAAGAGGCTTGAAATGTATGGATTTTTTCTCCTTTTTCTCCAGGGAGCTCAAGGTGACGGACACGTTTTACCCTGTCCCTTTTTATCCTCACGAGGCTGACCAAGTAATGGGAGCAAGTAGGCTGGGGGCCTTGCTCCCAAGTATTTGCCTGCTTCCATGATGCACAAACTCAGAACTCTGAGAAACAACCCAGTTTTAATACAACTAACACACCACGGGTTTCTCCCTCAGCAACCCAGAGTTTCGCATCTGCACGTCATGGAAAACCACCCAGGACCAGGGCCCATCTCTAAGTCGCTTCACAAAGTGGAAGCAAGCAAGCAAGCAAGCAGACGGCAGCCAAGATGCCTGCTCCCATACACTAACAACCAACAGTTAACAAACCATGGGTTATTTGATCATCTAAATTAATTATATTTCTGTTTGATTATATCCTCAGGTGATGTTGGCTTAGGGTCACCCTGTGAATTTTAAGACTGAGGGTCTCTGCTCACCATGCTTCCTCTGAGATGGGAGAAGCTTCTCTTTTGACTTCGCCATTGTTTGGCGTGAGAAGCATAGCGACAACTACTTGCAAACGTGAGCTACATTTGGTCCGTTGCACCAACATCAGAGCATTTGAGGGATCTGCTTCTACTCTGCCTTTCCATTCAAACACACTTCTTTTCTACCAGCAATCAGGTATCGGATGGTTCCCATAAGAAGGATCAGTGAACCATTACGTATAATGAAAAGATGGTCCAAGATTGTTCCTTGGTAACAAGTATGGTTCACAAGTTGTACATCAGGGAACAGAAAAGCTTTGGGAACATTTCTAAATATGTGGATGTTCAATAACTTATGGCTGGGGCTCACCAGGAAAGCAAATACTTTCATTCAGAAATGAGGTCAGCCAGCAGAATTGGGAAAGGCCACTGCCTGTCCAAATCTCTGCAGGGCTGCTGCCAGGTCAGGGGAGACAATTCTGGGCAAGGCGGACTGATGGGCTAACTACCAGGTGGCTTCACCTGTTTACACCATCTAAACGAGCAACATAGTAGATGGAGGCGGTATGGTGTTTCCCCACTCAAGAAGCCCAGCTACGAGTGACCCTGTGTCCAACTGACAGTTACGTTCTTACTGCCATCTCCTCTGCTCTCACTTCAAATGCTCGAGTAAATCTGCTCTACCTTCTGTCTTGCCCTTATGTCCAGAAAAGTTACTGGCTCTAGCTGGTATTAAAACTAGCCCTAGGTTGAGGTACTGGAAAAGTTACCCATGTGCCCACAGTGGTGATTTGTAGCCGAGAAGGAGAGAGAAAAAAATAATGCTTCCATTCTTACTCTTCATAGGTGACCAGACCAGTGGCTCCATTTCCACGCCTCCTCTATTGACATTTTCACAGTATCCATCCAACAAGTCAACTTGCTGATGGTTTGGGCTAGTTAAGTTCCCATGAGCAACTAGGTCACCAATGCGCATTATCACCTCATGGTCAGACATCACAGTTCACACAATCCCATGATAAGGCCACATATTCTTGCACATGTGAAATCCGCTCATGGGTAGCAGCAAGAGAGAGACAGACAGTTCATGCGGTTTGCCTAGCTCCAAATAGCCTCTTCCCCTCACCTGTGTCAAGGCGAGTTTTTACATGCTGGTATTTAGGATTCTGTGGGATCCTTTTGGTCAAAAACTGTTCAAAAGAGAAAGAGAGAAAAGCCATTCAGTAAGTATAGCAAATAACCCAAGCATGTAATGGAGAACTGATGGAGATAACTGCAGGACAAAAGCATTCAGAAATGGCAGAGAATGAGTGGAGTACCTCCTCAACTCTAGAGACAATAATCTGAGATCTTCAGAAGCAACAGACACAAGATTTACAATGCTCACACAGTTTTCTCCCTCCAGCATCCACCAGTATATCTCCTGGCCCACTGCTTCACTGAAAGGATCCCTGCTACAAGGACAGAGGAATACAGCCCATTTCCCCTCTCAGATTCCTTCAGGTCAGTCATGCAGCCAGGAGAAAGAGAAAGCAAGTCTGTTACTGAAACCCCCAGATGCCGTCCACGGCCTCTTGGGCCATGGTACACGGGCCATAGATGCTGCTCTGGTACTCTGAAACAGAAGCCAAGCATGCATGGATGAGATGATCTCACAGCCCAGCTTCTTCCAGCAATACAACCATGAGAGGGAGCAATTACATTGAAAGACCCCCAGCCAGAAACAACAGTCTCGAGCCACCACATTATCTGGTTGGGAGTGACTGTGTCTACTTCGGTTTGGGGCCGACCGAGAGCAGCCCACATACCTGTCCTCCTGCTCTGCGTTCTCCAATTTGATGTGATGTCCAAACCTAGAACCCTGGGTTGTTGAGAGAGACCCTATCTACGCTTTGAACCCATGGTTTCTTATGGAGTTAAAAGTCTGGGTTGTTTAAGTCAAAAACCCAGAGTTTCAGATTTGGACACTAAACCAACAATCCAGGAATAGGGCATTCCTGGGTTGTTTCCCCAAAACGAATCAAAGCAGAATTAGTGAGTATGGGCAGGGGCAGTATGCTTGCACTGAGGCAGCCCCACCAGCTCATGGGGGGAACAATACAAAACCCTATTATGTGTAAACTACAGTGGACTCCTTCGCTTTAATAGAATTGCTGTAATACTGCTGCTCCCAGTAGGTGCTACTCAAACTGTTCCTCTCAGTCATGGCAGGCAGAAGACGTACGTTGGCTGGCTAGCTTGATCTCCTGCCTCAGTTATGCCTGGGGCTTGCTAGGGCTCACAGGCACTGGCACAACACACGGAAGCTGCGGACTGGCCCTGGCATTTCTGTGCACTGGAAGCTCTTCATTTTTATCTCTGCTGACTTTCAGTAGCTTCATTTTCAAGAGACATATGCCTTGCCCCTTGTATTATAGCACTGCCTATAGGGTGGAAAAAAGTTCATAAATAAATAACCACAGCTGGAGAGTGGTTATTTATTTGAGAGGGATGCTTTAACTGGGAGTCCTGCACTGAGCAGGGGGTTGGACCGTCTGGTCCCTTCCAACTCTGCTATTCTATGAGTCCATGAAATATTATTTAACTAATTCCTATACTGCCCAACAACCAAAGTTCTTATGTAGGCAGAACAACTTTGCAATGGAATTCTGGATGGCTGTTCTGATATGATCGCCCTTAAAGTATACCTTGCTTCTCACATCTTTTTTCTAAGTGGCTTTGGGAAGGCACTGCCTCAAAAACAGCTTTAAAATACCTGAAATAAAATAATACCAAGCATGATGCTGAAAAAAATAATCCAGAGTCCTTAGACCCAGCATTAAAGTTCTTGGTGACTGGACAAAGAGGTGTAGCACATGTATTAGTCTGGTAATGCACTGCTGCCTGTGGCTACTTCAATGTCCAATTCACATGCACCTGTTTAAACAGCAAGACTTGAATGGAGCGAACTCGGTTTAACTTTCTCCCCACCCCCACTTGGATTGCTTGGCAAAGAATTTCTGTCACTGCTATACAGAGAGCAAAACATTAACACAAGAAAACAATCCTTTTCCAAGCATTGCTGTTTACTAAACACAAGTAAAACAAATATGCCAAAATAGATTTCCTTAGGACAGGGGTGGGCTATAGATTGGTTTGGCCTGCAACTCCCAATGTACAGCCAATGCCGAGGGGTCATGTGAGTTCTAGGCCAAACCAACGAGAGAGCCAGAAATCACTTACTTGTGCCTAGGGCAGTGATGGCGACCCTTTTAGAGACCGATGGCCAAACTGCAACCCAAGACCCACTTATTTATCGCAAAGTGCCAACACTGCCATCAAACCTGAAAACTGAGGTTTTAGTTTAGAAAAAAACAACTCACAGCCAGGCCAAGCAAATATACAGATATCCTTGGCAGCGCATTGACTGGCCATGCGAAAGCTCGGACGAGTCGCGGCTAATGAGTGGCGGCTCATGATGTCATCACCTGGGGCCGCTACTTGTTTCTGAGCATGCACATGGCCCCTATGGGTGCTGTTATTTGATGCTCAGCTGCTGGAGTGATGCTGGCGCAAATTGGCTTGCGTGCCGACACAGAGGTCTCTGCATGCCCTCTGTGGCACATGCACCATAGGTTCACCACCACTGCCCTAACTCTACACTGGTGCACACCCCTAACCCTATAGAGCTGCCAGGTTGCTGACGGGGACGGGGCGTTATGCTCACATGACTCCAGTCCTCCATCAGCTTCACTGGCTTCCCATTGAAGCCCGGGCCCAATTCAAGGTGTTGATTATGACCTACAAAGCCCTAAACGGCTTGGGTCCTGGCTACCTGCACGAGCGCTTACGTCCGTATATGCCCGACCGCCCTTTGAGATCTGCGGGAGAGTCCCTTCTCCGGGAACCCTCCATGAAAGAAATTAGGAGAGTAAGTACCCGGAGGAGGGCTTTCTCTGCGGTGGCGCCCAACCTATGGAATTCACTCCCCAAAGAGGTCCGCCTGGCACCGTCGTTACTGGTTTTTCGGCGCCAGGTAAAGACCTTTTTATTTAAAACATCATTTCAATTGTTAAAACATATGATCTGGCCTGGGCAACTTCTTCTTCCTTCTCTTTCTCCTCCTATATTTTTATTTTATACTGATAATTTTAATTTTGTATTTGTAAATCAATGTATTTTTTGTATTGTTATATTTAATGGTAATTTATTATGTACTATTGTATTTCAATGTATTTTATCATGTTGTAAGCCGCCCCGAGGTTTCGGCAAGGGGCGGCATAGAAATGTTATAATAATAATAATAATAATAATAATAATAATAATAATAATAATAATATAGGGCTAAAATTCCATTGAAAAGAGGGCTATTTTGAAAAAAGCCTTCCTTGAGCAGCCTTTTCTGCATAGCTCATCATTTCGGCCCATTCTAAACACATCCCAACGAGCAAAATCATGCCAGGACACCTAGTTTTTCTTTCCCTAACCCTACCCCTGGTGCACACCCCTAACCCTAATATAGGGCTAAAGTTCCATTGAAAAGAGGGCGATTTTGAAAAAGTCTTGAGTAGCTTTTTCTGCACACCTAATCATTTCTGCCCTTCTAAACACATTCCAACAATCAAAATCATGCCAGGACACCTCATTTTTTTAACCCTAACCCAGTGATGGCGAACCTTTTAGAGACTGAGTGCCCAAATTGCAACCCAAAACCCACTTATTTATCACAAAGTGCCAACACAACAATAAAACCTGAAAACAGAGAGTTTAGAAAAAACAACTTATAGCCAGTCCAAGCAAACTTTTATAAATCCTTAGCAGCGCACTGACTGGCCATGCAAAAGCTCGCACGAGTCGTGGCTCATGAGTCGCGGCTCGTGACATCATCCCCTGGCGCCGCTACTCCTTTCCGAGTGTGCGCATGGCCCCTATGTGCGCTGTCATCTGATGCTCGGCTGCTGGCGCGATGCTGGGGCGACTTGGCTCGCATGCCGACAGAGAGGGCTCTGGGTGCCCACTGTGGCATGCATGCCATAGGTTTGCCGCCACTGGCCTAGGGCGCCAGAACATTTTCCAACGCAAACCAAGTTTTCCTATATAAGAGAAGCTAATTTGCATTGGAAATTTATGCAAAACGTTCCAATTCAAAATTTTCCAAAAATCACTAGTGCTTTGGTACAGCAATATCTTTGGACACCTCTGCCATCAAGACTATCAGCACTCAACTATTTAGACAAGGGGTCCTCAAACTTTTTGAACAGGGGGGCAGCTGAAAGGTGCCGGTGATGGGCCCGGGTCCCCAAGGCGGTGCGGGCGGGGGGTGCGGGCTGGGGTGGGCGCGCACGGCGAGGTGCCTGCTTGCTCACAAGGAGATCGTTTTGGACTCGCTCGAAGAAAAGGATCTCCTTGCAAGCAAGCACAGCGAGTCCAAAACCTCTAAGGTAGGCCGGATAGATGGGCATGGTGGGCCGGATCCGGCCCGCTGGCCGTAGTTTGCGGACCCACGATTTAGACAACAGATTCACAGAGCAGGATGTCCAGCCTCACCCAGCTTGCTGCCACTGTAGGAAATCCGCTGCTAGCATATACCCCTGATAAAATTCATCCGGTCTTTGCTTCAACATTTTTAATGAAATTTAACTCTGATTTCAGGAAGATGTCATGTTTGATCAAATTCCATGCCCCTCAATTCAGCACTCAATAAAAGGGAAGTGTGACGTCCACCTCCCAGGAATTGGGAAAGGTGATGAGAAGGCAAAAGCTAAGACAGCACGCAGGATCATGCAGATGGAAAAGATGCAAAGGCTATAAAGTGCAACACCTACGCTCCAGTTCCAAGGTCTGATTAGCACAAATGGCATAGAAAATTCTTCTTCAGATCCATGCCTGGAACTCAGAACCAGGACTGCACTGGCTCTCACATTCAACAGGTGTACACATGCATGCCAATGTGTAGGATCTTAATAGTAATGAAGATAAGTCAAGCACTATTATTTGGGACCAAGATGATAGGCTAATGGAAGATCAGGATCTTCAACCGAAGTGGGAGAACCATGGCCACATTTTCTTTAAACAGGTGTGGGAAGGTGGCAGTAGCCTCATCCTCAAGAACCAGAAATTTGGTTTGCGTGTAACAACTCAGGATATGGATTGTGTACGGGTTGTAGCAAAATCATGAGTTTTGTAGAATTGCAGGTTATTACATATGAACCCTTTACCATGATTTAACTGTAGACTTTTAACCATGAGCAGCCCAGAAACTGAACCATAGTTTTCTGTTGGGTTATGAACTCCGGACTGTTTGAGGTTAACAACCCACAGCTAAACCAAAAGTAGGGATTGAACTTAACAACAACCCTGGATTCAACCAATGGTCATTACATGGATTGACATGTAAACCAAGTTAACGACAACCCATGATTTAACAACCAATACTCAGGATTGCTGCTATGTGTGAACCAGGCCAGAATGTCACAGCGGCACTGCTGGGTCAGGGAAAAATTGATCAAGTCTAGCGTCCTGCTCCCCACACTGGCCACCTAGATACCTCTGGGAAGCCCACAGGAAACAGGGAACCACAGTACCAATCCTTTCTTGTTCTTTGTTCCCAAGCTGGTGTGACTGGGAGGTACATGGGCTCTCTCAGCGAGCTTCCACAGAGCCATCATGACATGCGGCTACAGAAAGACACCTGCCCCACCTCTTGGAATACACACACTCCTCCTTTGGGAAATGCAAATGAACGGGCGGGATGGCAAGGAACCCCCCAAACCATTCATGGGGGAGGGAACCTAAGGGGGGGTCCCAACGACCCACAGGCCCAGGCTTAACTAGAGAGGGCAAGCAGAAAAGGGGAGTCCGCAGACTGTGGTTTGTTCTCTTTATACGCCCCCTTTTTTCCCTTTCAAGGGGCTCAAGGAAGCTGAGCCAATCCCCCCCCCGTGCGATTATACCAACACCCACCCTCTGAGGTAGATCAGGCTGAGCGTCGGGGACTGCCCCGGAGCCGCCCCGCAGGTGCCGTGGCCCAGTGAGGATCGGAGCCGGGATCTCCCGGCCGGGGGGAGGGGGGCAGAGAAGGCGGGGCAGCACCTTTGGGGAGCCCCCCCCGACGCCTGCATGCGTGTGGCACCTGCGGGGGAGGGGGCGTAAACGGCGGGCGGGGGGAGGGGCAGCCGCTAGGAGGGGCTCCGGAGGCAGGGGGCCGCTCGGAGGGAGGCCCAAGGGGCGGCCCCCGGGGCGCCTCAGGAGCCGGCCGCCCCCGCCGAGGCCGCAGAGGCGGCGGACCCCAACCACCCGCGGGGCCTCCCGCCCGGGCCTGCAGGGGCCGGGCGCCCCCTCACCTCAGGGTCCCCGAGGCGCCTCCTCGCCGACATCCTGCCCAACTGTCAGCGTCGCCCTGCGCAGGCCCCTCCTCCTCCACGGAGGCGCGCCCTCCCACCAATCCACGCCTCTCCGGCTGGCGGGCCGCCGCTCGCATTGGCCGGCCTCCGGGCACTGGAGCCAATCAGCGCTCGCGCGCGCTGTCTCCCTCTCAAACCTCTGCGAGGGCGCCTCTTTTTGCTATTTAAAGTCCCGGCACGTCTTAGCGGCGCGCGCACGCCGCCCGCCTCTTTCTATGACAAAAGGGCGTCAGCGGTTGCTGGGGAGACGCGGATGCCTCCGCTTTGGAGGCGCTGGGGCGGCGTTGTGACGCAATGGGTTTGCGATTCTCTCAGAGGGCGAATGGTGTCCTTGCGCAGCGGCTCTTGCCTAGAAGGAAGGGGGCACTCCCTGCAACAAATAGTGCCTCCTACCCCAATTCTGCCACCCCTCCCCCCGCTTATCCAGAGCGGAAAGTACAAAACAAGTTATGCTGGTGATGGCTGCAGTCCCATGCATCCTTCCTTGGAGTAATCCCAGTAACTCCTTCTGCCTTACATCCGAGTAAGCTAACATAGGACTTGGGTGTGCAAGCAGAGATTTAACGCTCCTTCTGGATCAGCATGGCCCTGTGCTGTGATTGACTCACACCCGGCGGATCTTTGGCTGTCTTAAACTCAGCCTCCTAGCCTTTCCAGCTTTAAGTTTCTAGTCCTCATCACACACAAAAATGCAGGAATGCAACCCTTTTCTTACGTTTTGTACCTGTTCCTGCCTCACTTTGCACTTCCGATATATTTCTATAATATATGTGGTAAATATTGGATTATTGTCGTTGATCTTACCCTCACTCCAGCCCTGCCTACATTCGTGCAGATCCAGTTACAATACATATTCATGCCTCATAGGAATCAGGTTACCATCTAACTCTACACGCCTGAATCTCATGTATTTCAGTGAGACATAAAAAGGTAAATCCCTTTAAGCGGCAATCCTACCAACTCTTGCCTAGAAGGAAGACCCATGTAACAAAATGGGCTTGCTTGTGTGTAGACAGGTGTGCTCGACACCCAAAAACATTGCAAGGGATTCAGTTCAGCGTATACATTTCTACTTCCCATTACTAACTTTTCTCCCGCCTGCTGCAAAAAAGATACATTCAGGGAGCAATCTTGAGTAATTTATGCAAATTATCATAGGCAAACATGTGCATTTTCTTTTTGCTCTCTGGACTGAACCCCCGATATTTTCGATCCTAGGCGACACTCCCACCCAGTGCTAACAATGCCAATTAAAACGTACCCGCCACCCTGCGGTCCTTATAAAACATAGCTTGCGCCCACGTGCTGTCTCCGTGCGGCTGCGCAGGGGGAGCCACGGCACGAGGATCCCCGTTGCAGAACCATTGGCCGACAGTAAAGGGGGCGTGGTCGTTCGGCGCCGCCGTGAACGCGCATGCGCCCCCTCAGCTCTTTTTGCCTTTCCCGAGGAGCAGCATGGGAAGCGCCTGCCTGCAGCCCTCAGGTGAGCGAGTGCGCATGCGCGCTGTCCCAGGGGTCGGGGGAGGGGCTCATCCCGAGTGAGCAAACGGCGGAGGGGTGCAGACCCCCCCATTTGTGGGGAAGGGAGAAGAGAGACGAGTTTCTTTCTTTCTTTTTCTCTTTCTTTCCATGCGCCCGCAGGGGTGCTGCCAGGTGGGAGGGGGCATTCCTGGGAATTATTTTGCCCCGGGGGGGCACACAAAAGAGGAAGAAAGGGTTGCCCTAAGGGGGGAGGGGGAGGGGGAGGGGGAGGGGTTATTTCTAAGATTTGGGGTGGGGGGCTCACCCTCGGAAATAGAGTGCATGGGGATTCCTCCTGGAGGCGCTTGTTCCCGCAAAGCGTAGGGAAGACTTTGTTTTGGGATCGGGGGGGGGGGTGCGCTCCTTCCCCTTCCGGGGGGGGGGAGAAAAAGAGGGGGTTTTTTGGGGGTGCCTTATGGGGGGGGCAAGGCTTAGGGGTAAGGCCTCAGCTCCCCCTGAATAGGGAGGGGAGTCGTTCCTTTCTTCCCTGGGTGTAGAAAGAGCCTTGGCTTTCCCTGCGGGGGCAGCTTGAGAATTTTGCAATGCAAACCTGAACATGTTTACTCGAAAGTAAGCCGCACTGAGGCATTTGGAGACCCCCAGGGTGTCTTATGCCTGGACAGAAAAAGCCCCGGAAGTCTCAGCCTGCATGGGACGTGCAGAACCATTTCTGCCCAAACGTGCTTAGGATTGTGCCTTTAATCTGATTTTGGGGGTGGGGTGTACGTGAGAGAGAGATTTTTTTCCCATGAGAAAATGCACTTCTTGCTTTTGCCACCCTGGGACATTCGTTCATAAGTCTTAACAACCCAACAAAGGTGGGACGAGGGCATACTGAATTTTAAAAAGTAGAAACCTTATTTTCATTAAAAATGTAGAAATCGTTCATTAAAAAACAAGCTGGGAAAGGATGCCCTCGTTCTCTTTCTTGCCCTTTCGCCTGCCCAAGGAATTAGATGCTTTATTGAAAGTTGAGGCCCCTGCAGTTAAAAAGTGGAAAATTAATTGGAGTTAAGCAAATCTTTGCCGGAGAGGTTGGCCTGCAGCTTTTGTTAGCTGGACTTTGCTGCAGTTGGTTCCTCCTTCCTTATTCTGACCTCAGAAATAGAGAATGTGCTGGAGTGGGAATAGCGTTCTGGCCCTCCAAATGCCCCATCGTACCCCCTTTGGCGTACGGGAAGATCATTACCTGCTATGTACCAATGCACAACATGCTTCAGCTAAGTGCCCTCCAGCTCCTTCGGACTCCAACTCCAATCAATCCCAGTTGGCATGGCCAGTGCTGGGAATGCTGGGAGTCCGAAACTTTGGAGGGCGATAGCTTGGCGGGGGCTGCCAAGAGTAGACCCTTAGCTCAGTGGGGTTTTTCCCTGAATGGATGTGCCATGCATCACGTGCTTCAGGCTGTGGCCCCAAGCACTGAAAGAGGCTGTGGGACTCGCGTCCTACTCGTGGGGCTCCTGTGGGCAGCCGGCGGCCCCCGTGTGACCGGAATGCTAGAGGAGGTTGCCCGCCCCCAACAGCGGTGCGTGTCTGTCCTTACAGTCCAACTGGATGGCTTTGGGGTGGTGCATTCGCCCCCAGCCCAGAACAACGGCCCCACAGAGGATGCTCGTCAGACACTTACGGTCCGCACATGGTGTCAGGATGGGCTTACCCACAGATGGGGTGCGGTGCCCCCAACAATCTGCGTTCTTTGGCCACTGAGCCAGTTCTTAAGTGGAGAACCATCAGCGAGAAGCGGTCCAGATCGAGTGCAACAGGTGCCACGTGGGCTTACCTTTCTGGGATCACCTGATTCCCAAGAAAAGGATAATTCTGGCTTTGACCTGCCTATGTTTCTTGTTCACCCTGGGAAAGCTGGGTTCCTGGTGGGACCCCACTGCTAGGATTTCCTTATTTTCCATTCTTTGTCCAATCCTCTCTGTCAAACTATGAATAGGGTATAGACAACTGTGACTCACTGTAAAACATTAAGTGGGAAAGAGTTGCCTGCTTTTGCCAAATCGAAGGAGTACCTGACACTTCCTGTCTGTTTCTTAGTGGCCCCACTTTGGTTATATAACTGCTGCCACTGAGCACCTGGAGTAGTTACTATAGGGAGTAGTAACATGGAGTCTGATCATGCGGTCTCAGGCATCTGGAGTTCTCAACGGCCTTGTGCCATCTTGAGGGTGATTTGGGGGGCCAAGGTGTGCTCCGTGGTTTAGGTGCTCAGCAATCCAGTGGTTAAGCCATGGCTTGTTCATGGGTCAAACTCTGGGCTGTCAAGCCCCTAAACAAACCAGTGGTTTGGACATCATGTGCCATGGTCCGTGAAAAGGTACATGCAGGAGAGGCGGGCGCCTTGCAGAGAGTCCCTCCTCATGCCTGGCAACACTGTTTTTAGCCAGTGAGTTGTAATTATGTGCAAGCAGATCCAGTGTCAGAACTGAAAATCTGAGTGGTTTTCTTTCGTGGAGCTAAATCATTTAGAGTTTATAATGTTGGAAGTCAAATGCACAGGTTAGTGTATGATGCTAATCACATTCCACGTCTGGTTTATGAAACGCTCAGCACCTCCGAGAACATCAGAGCGAGAACTAGGGACCGGGCCGGCTCGTTTATCTGCTGGCTACACGCCTGACTTTGCTGTTTGTTTGGCTTTCCCTTTTAGAATGAGAGAGTGGTGGGTTCAGGTGGGCCTCCTGGCTGTGCCGCTCGTTGCCGTTTACCTGCACATTCCGCCCCCCAAGCTGTCACCCGCTCTGCACTCATGGAGATCATCGGGGAGTTACTTTACATACAAGAAAAAGAACATCTTTTACAAAGGTTCTATCTCGTTTAAAAACATTCTGAAATGTCTACCCCACTTTTCTGTAAAATACCTGAGGCTGTTTGCGATAGAAGGGCTGCAAAAACTACATGGTGGTGAATGATAGAGTAACTAAAATCTGTAAAAAGGCAGCTGCAGTCAGATTTATAGAAACAACGATATTCTGTGGGTGCCTGTTGAAAAAGGCCCTGCCCATCCGAGCGTGAGCACCACCATCCCTGGCTCTTTTGGGATGTGGTTAGGAAAGGAAGGAAGGCTGACGAAAGTGTTAATGTCCCACTTGCAGCGAAAGGGGGCTTTGCCCCCAGCACAGCAAAGCGTCTGCGGGTCCCTCTTTCCTCCAGAGAAATGAGGGACAGCTGATACCGGTGGGGGGGGGGGGGGAACAAATGTGCTCCAGTTCCTAACTTTCGATAGCTTGACTTCTCGTGAGAGTTGGTGCATGAATGCATGTGGATATTATTATTATATATTTATACTGCCCATGGCCAAAGCTCTCTGGGCAGTTTGCAGCAACAACAACAATAGAATCATACACTCGGGGCACCCATCCCAGCTCTGACCAGGCCTGACCCTGCTTAGCTTCCAGGATGAGGCGGCATCAGGCACGTCACCCGTCCCTCCAGGTTCCGTCTCCAGTCAGCCACCCTCTTGGCTTAGCAGCCTCATACCGTACAGGTGTATTGTCCTGTCCAGGCTACACATGGCTACTCATTTCGGCTTATTGTACCAACTGGCAATTTGCTGTGTCTCGACAGGTGGGGTCACGGTTAGACTGTGGAGACCAGGCTTCAAGTCTCGATTTTGGGCTCTCAGCCTTGCCTACCTCACAGGGTTGTTGTAAGGATAAAATGGAGCACGGGAGATCTTGTACATTCCCTTAAGGTTTTTGGAGGAAGAGGCAGGGTAGAAATGCGGCAAATTAATACAAGTCCTTTTCGTGCACGGTCTTTCCTCTTGTCAGATTCCTCAGGTGCAGTCGGCAGCTCCGACATCGTGGTTCTCTTGCACGGCTTCCCGACGTCCAGTTATGATTGGTACAAGGTGAGGAAATGCGGATAAATGTTGTATTGGAGGTCAGCTGCAGAGACCTCCCGATGAACTGATGGGTGCTTTCCCCCTTTCTTCTTCCCTTCATGGCAGATTTGGGAAGGGCTGACTCAACGATTTCACCGAGTTATTGCCTTGGATTTTGTAGGATTTGGCTTCAGCGACAAACCAGTAAGCAAATCTCGAAAGAAACTGTGCTGCTTAGTTTCTCCTTTAAAAAAGAATGACAGCAAGAACAAACGGTGCAAACCTAAAGGGGGGAAATCCCAGTTCAAGCGCACAGTAGTGCAATTGCAGGGGTGTCAGACTTCTGGCCCGTAATGGATTTCTGGATTTGGCCTGCTTGGGCTCCAGTCCAGCCCCAGGGGTTCTGCAGGAGGTCACTGCCCCTTTCCGCTCCCTTCCCGATCGGCCAGTCCTTTGCCGGATTCCTGGCTTCTGCATCTCCCTTCTGAGAGACTGAGATGCTTCCGCTAAAGTTTCATTTCTGACTGAGCTTTAACCTAGGATCTGAAGATGGTTTTGGGTTTGCGTCCTTCCTTTTGACCTGTGACCCCACCCGCCCTCGGAATTGGCCCTTGGGCTCATGGCAAGCTTTGGTCGGCCCCGTTCGAGTCTGCCAAAAAGAGCACCTTGTGTGCCAACAGTCGGCGTGTTGAAGAGAGGGGCTTTGCCCGCCATGGCAAGTCACTGGACCGCCTTCATGGGGCTGGGGGGCATGCAGCTCAGAAGCACCCAGGCAGTGCGCTGCCGGTCGTATGAGCCGGGCGTCAATGGCTGTGCGGCCGAGGTCCCTCGGGGCTCTCACGCGGCTCTGTCCCCCTTTGCTCTCCATGCAGAGGCCTCACCAGTATTCCATCTTCGAACAAGCCAGCATCGTGGAAGGGCTGCTGAGCCACCTGGGCCTCTCGGACCAGCGTGTCAACCTCCTGTCACACGACTACGGGGACACCGTCGCGCAGGAGCTGCTTCACAGGTTACTGCAGGCCGCTGCCGCTCTGCCTTGTCTGTGGCACCCTCCGTCGCTTGCAGAAGCCCCGAGCCCTCCCACGCTTGTGCTGGACTTGGGGGGCGCGACGGTTTATGTTATCCTTCCCCAGCCTCGCAGCCTGCAGGTGTGCTAGCTCCCACGATGCTGCAGCGACACCGGGGGGCACAAGCGCTGAGAGGGCTGCTTTGCAGGTTCAAAGTCCGTGCCATTGCCTGCTATTTTATTTTATTTGGCTGCAGAGTTTGTAAGAGAACAGCCTTTATACGTTGTCTGGGCTGAGCTGTCTGTTTATTCCGAAGGGAGACTCGGAAAACTGGAGCCATATTCCCAGCTCATAGTGTCTTCGCATCTAGGTTTAAGACTAGTTGCTTGGCTGCTTTCCTGTCGTACTTTTCCTTCGCCTTTTCCACTCTCTCTCCTTCCCGGCTGAGCTATTGAGACGTTGGGCAGCTTTGAGGTGCAGCAAATCAATGGCCCTGACTTACTATCTGCCGGGATCATAAAAGTGATACGGGAATCTATATTTCGTATTGGCATATTTATGCAGCTGGGCCAGCTCTCTCCTTCACTGGTTCTCTGTCCAGACGTGGGCTGTTTCCGCATTTAAACCCACTTTGCCCTGTATTCCAGGGTGCTACAAGCAGAGCGCATCTCTGAAAAATGCTGGAAGGTCCAAAAGGCTGTTTGGTTTCTGAAGGGGGTGCAGGAGCTCACGTCCAGGGTGAGCTCTTGCACCCTGCATTTCCCAGATCGACACACCCGTTTCCTCCCCCACCATGAATTGTGGAACTTCCCCCCTATTCTAAAAGATGAGCTCGCCTCTTACCAGGTTCAGTGACTGGTTGTAAAAGCTGTAAGCTAAAATAGGCTAGAAATTTGGGACTCGCCCCCTTTTAACTTTGGCCTTTCCCTGTGGTCACCGCCCACCACCTGAGAGCACCTCGTAACCGCTTCTCTGAGCTTGGCCTTCGGGCTCAGAACCTCCCGATCAGAACCTGGGCAGGCCCAGCGAAGAGTGCAAAATCCCCCTTGGGGCCCCTCCTTCAGTGCAGATGGAAGGTTTGTTCAGCGGCCGCTGTTCTCTTTTCAGTGGCGGTTGGGCAGGTGCTCTCTCTGTGCTCCTTGGCTCCAGTATGTGGTGCCCATGGTCTGTTCAGCAGGAGGTGTGCTAGAAATCCCCCACCCATCACGTTGCAGTCCTCTCTGGGAAGGTCACCTCACAGCAGAAGAGGCCCTCCTGTTGGGAGCTCCCCACCTCCCTTCACCAGCTTCAGGCTAGTTTAACTCTGCCTTGTGGCGCTTTCTGTTCTCAGGTACGAACAGAATAAAACCGGGCACGTTCTCATCAATAGTTTGTGTCTCTCCAACGGAGGTAAGGAGTTCATGGCCGAGAGCTTTCGCACCGTTTCCCTTCAAAAATAAAAGCATCAGGCCTGAGAAGAGCTCTGCTGATCAGCCCCCGAAGTCCAGCACGGGGGGCTCAGCCACAAATGCTTAATGCATGTGCCAGGCCTTTGGGTTTCCCCCGCCTCAGTTGTAAGAGACTTAACAGCCACCCCTCAAGAAACCATGTCCGACGACCACCTGCCAGGTGCCCCCAGCACCTGGCCGCCCGATATGAGCTGCCCCCTGGATGGAGACTCCAGCCACCTGCCTTTGTGGAAGGTGCTGCAGACGGGCCTGGAGTGGTTTATTTCACTCGTTACGCGGAGAAAAGGAGGCCTGTTGCTGGCGAAAACTGCCTAGGGCTGCCTAGTCCAGAAGCCAGACTCCAGCGGGGCCAGGCAGGTGCTGCTGGAGGAACCCCCAAGCTCAGCGTGAAGGTAGCAGCGCTCTCCGCCGTGGCCCCCCGCGACGGGGGCTTGTGGGTCTCCTGCCCCTGAACAGAGGTTCCAGCCTCTCCCACTCCATGGGTGGGCCTCATCCCCTCCTGAAGCCCCCTTGCATATGGCAGTCACCTCTGCGCGTGTCAGTGGCTCCCATACATTAATGGTGCACCCTGTGAGTAAGAATCGCTCCTCGTCTGTCCTCTGCTTACTGCACATCGGTTTCATTTGGCGACCTCATGTCCTAATACCACATTTTCTGCAGCATGATTAATGGGCTAAATAGCCTTGTCTTGCACACCCCAGTTGCCTTTCCCAAAACCTACAGACCCTCAGACCTTTTCGGCTTTCTTTGTTGAGAGGTGCTCTGACTCTCTAAGCTGCTTGAAAGGCTGCCTTTATTTTGGCCGGGCCTGTCTTCTAGCTGCCAATTTTGGCTTTCCTTGGTCCTGGGAAGAAAGCCTCCTTGAACGGGGTCGTGCCGGGGTGGCCCATGCTCATCTGATGGTCGGCAGTGCTCCAGCCCAGAGATGTTTGGGGCTGAGCCTGGGACTTCTGGAGCACAAAACGTGTCCCCACTACTAGACTGTGACCCTCGCACTGTCAGGCTTGAGCATTCCTGCTCAGGCTTGGGGTGGGCCCCCCTGGATGCCGCTTGCTTTCGTGGCATGGAGAAGAATCGCGATGAAACTGTCACTCACGACTCCCCCTTCTTTGGAATCCCTTCCAGGTATTTTCCCAGAAACTCATCATCCAAGACTCATCCAGAAGGTGAGTGGTTTTCCTCTTGGAGAAATATCCTAAACATGCTGCAAGAAATGGATACCTAGTTTAGACACAGAAAAGGAGCCAGTGTTGAGATGAAGAAAACACATTAGGCAAATAAATGAAAAATGAGAGTTGAAGGTGCATTGAAAAGCTTCCCCTGTATGTAAGTATCTTTTTAATTGTGTATTCAGGGGTGGGCAGAAGATGGCTCTAGATCTATCGGTGGATGATCCAAATCAAAGATTTTGGCTCCCAATAGTTCAAAAGTAGCAGCAGCAAGATCCCCCCTTCCCCACAAAAAGAAAGTATACTTTTGAAATAAATAAAGCTTGGAGTGATTAGTTGTGTGTTTCTGTGTGGCTGTGGCTGTGACCTCTGTTCAAGTCTGCTACCAAAGTGAGTCTTGGGCTCAATATCATTTCGTTCTAAGTGTGCGTGTTTTGTCTCTGACTCCAGTTAGTGGATTTTGGGAATTCTGCTTAGATGCCTGAAATCTGCCCACCTTTCGTGTATTTACCTGTTAGGGGGTGTTTGCGTCTTGGGCCTTCCTTGCACGCAGTCTTGGGAGACCTGGAGTCACGTGCAGCCCAGCCTTTAGAAGGCAGGCAGTTAAGACAACACTCTCAAGCTGGTGGAGGAAATGCTGAACTGCAGCTGCTGAGAGAAGCTGAAATCAGGATATCACACCGTCAAGCAGCTGAAGTTCCTATCCAACTTTGTTTCCCATAGAACTCATCTCTGCATCCTTCTCTCCCTTCTCCGGCAAATTGCAGCAGGTCCTAAACAAGTCATCTCTCCCTTTCTTTTCGTTAGATTCTCAAGGACGGGGGGCTGCTCTCGCCCATTATTACCAGACTGTCAAATTACTTCTTCTTTGCCAGAGGGTGAGTGCCATTCTGAATGCTCGGGCCGTTCCGGAACTGGGGGCTTCCGATGGTATTACAGCTTTTCCTGAGCTGAGGAAAAGGAAGCGCATTTGAACGGCACAAGATGCAGTCCAGTTTTGAGCGTCCATTTAACACTAGCCTTGTGGAATCTTCCAGGCTTGCCACGGTCTTTGGCCCGTACACTCAGCCCTCAGAGGCGGAATACTGGGACATGTGGACAGCAGTCCGAGCGAATGACGGAAACCTGGTGATCGACAGGTGAGGTTCCCCGAATGAGAAACGTCAGGATAACGGATGTTTTGGGAACCGCTTCTTGCTCACCGTTGAAGAGCTGAGCAAGCTGCATGCAAGGAGCGGTCATTAAACCCCGTGAAAGCGCCTTGGGGTTGCATCCAGCGTTAGTCTGACACAAGTGCCATTCATTTCAGTGGATCAACTCTAAGCAGGCGCAACATTGGACGCAGCCACTGCCCTCTGGGGCGGAAATCATTTCCTTTTTGCCTAAAGAACACCTCGAGAGCCACACGGTGGCAGGCGCTTGTTTCTTGGGCTTCTGTTTTCAAGAGGAGGGTTCTCATGGGGACAGGGACGGATCACTGGGATGGGCTGTGTGTGAGGTTGCCTTCGAAGGCCACAGCTGTGCAAAGTCAGCCACCTGGCTGATACCTGCACCGGGCTTGGGTCCTGTGAACACTGATTCTGTTCCACTTGTGCTGGCAACCTGTAAGTTTCAAATTACTGGTTTTGACCTATAAAGCTTTTCATGGCTTGGGACCACAAGACCAAATGGAGGGCCTTTCCGGGTTTGAATCTGCCTGGGCCACATGCTCATCATTAGTCAGCCTTGCTCAAAAGGCAGAAGCACCCAAGCACAGAGGTGCATCTGGCTTTTAAAGGCATTTTTATTTATCTGTGACAAGTTATCTTATGATACATACATTGAGAGAGAGCAGTTTTCCACATTCTGATGCTTTTAGGTGCTACTTTTCCTTGACTGGCGGTGCGTCCTCCTTCCTTAATCAATCAGCTAGGCCTCGCGGAGTCAGTTACTCCATGTGACCGAATCCTGGGGTTTCTAGGCTGGTGCTGCCATTCAGCCAGTTGTGCAGTTGATGCCCTTCTCACTCAGCCATCTTGAGGGAAACACAGCATGTACTGTTACGTGTGCCATCTGAGCGCTGGAAGAGCTTTGCATATTCCAGGCCGTGACTCGGCCTTTCTGTAGCTGAAGGTCCTCCTTTCACTGCAGCGAAGGGGATCTGGCACCCGGGTTATCCTGTTTCAGCGATCGAGCTTTGCTTTCCGATGGTGGCGGCAAATGAGCAGTTCTGCGGGGTCGTGTTACTCTTGTCTGGAATAACCCCGTGTTGAGTTCAGGGAAGGAACTGGATGAAAAGCTGGTCTTGGTGCAACGCAAGAGAGGTTCTTGGAGGGCCGCTCGCAAGAATGCACTGAGCATCTCGGTTGAGCCTTGGCTCCCCACCTCTTGCAAGCGTGCTTTTTCAGGATCCTCTGACCTGCTTTTTTCGCTTACCTGATGCCAAAACTGTGCACGTCACACACTCTGGCCGTCTCTTGGTGCGGCTTTTAGGCCCTAATCCAGCCCCTGGGCTCTTCAAGTAGGGCTGTGAAAGAAAGACCCCGGCCCAGCAAGCTGCTGCCTGTCGGTGTAACTGCCGAGATCAGTGAGCCTGGGGTCTTTCCCTGCATCAGGCCAACCCCATGTTCCGTTTCGCTCATGCCTGTCATGAGCGCATGGGAAATGGGAGCGCATGGGAAATGCATGGGAAATGCGCCTCTCCTACCCACAGTGGAAGACATGAGAGCCCGGTGCGACTCTTTCGGGTTCGCCATGGAGCCAGGCAGTTGTGGAGATGCTCCGCCTTCATGGTTGCGGCCCGACTTGCCGTGGAGGCGTCCCTGTCCCAGCTCATGGCCAGAGATGCTTTACTTCTAGGCGACAGTTCCCCCACCTGCGCAGCTAGGTGTGGCTTGCGCTTAGCATCACCAGCGTGGTGCTGTCCGGACGTTTGGCTCCCACCTGCATAGCCAGCGGTCAAGGATGGAGCCGCAGGTCCAAATGTCCAGAGGGAGCCAGGCTGGGGGAAGGCTGCTGTATGACATGGCCAGACGCTCACCCCGCAAGGCAAACGTTGAGCAGTGCCGGCTGTGTGTGTGTGTACCTGGCCACAGGCTTTCCCGGAGGCGATTCCTGGACAAGGTGAGGCTGGGAGCTTGTGGCTTTTGCTCTGGGCTCTGGCTTGGTTTTTACAGATGAACTTTGTTCCGCAGCATTTTACAGTTCATCAACCAGCGGCAGCAGCACAGGGAGCGCTGGGTTGGAGCTCTCGCATCTACCTCTGTCCCCTGTGAGTAGGACACGGGTGCTTTTCCCGTTCGCCTGTGCCGGGCTACGGCTGCGTTGCTGGGTGCCGGAAGGGCCTGCATGTGCCGCTGGGTGGGCAGGTGCTCTCACCTGCGGGGACAGATTTGGAACCTGGGCCGGGGGTGGGGGGCGGTGAGGAGTCTCCGCTTCAGCAGCCCAGCTGTCAAACCTGTGCCTTCCTCCCTTGCAGTGCATCTGATCTATGGCCCTCTGGACCCTGTGAATCCGTACCCGGAGTTTCTTCAGCTCTACAGGTGAGCTTGCTGCAGCCGTAAGGTTGCCAAACAATGTCTCGGGGCCTTACCTGGAAGACGTATTCTGTCTCTCCCTCGGCTCGGAAGCCAAAGGGAGCCCGAATTGAAGCCGCGAGGACCTCTAAGCAAACGCCACAGTGGCTGTCGCCCACCTGTCTATCCCACCCCGCCAGGCTCCTTGTTCAACACCTTCGTGAGGCAGAGATGTAGCAGGTGCGGCTCCCGCCTTCAGGGCCCTGTGCGCTGGGCAAAGCAGCTCCTCTTGCTTGCTTGCAGTAAAAGCGTGGCCACTTCATTGCAAGGCAAGTGTAGGAGCAGAGGAGACCTTTTCCAAAGCCCTGCGTTCCATGGCTAATGCGGGGCAGAGATGTCACCTGGTTCAGGGGCGTCCGTGACAAAGAAAGCCACCTAAATACGTCGGCCACCTCTTTGGGCGATGGTCAGATGGACTGGCGCTTTTGCCCTTCCGTGTGTGGCCGCTGCCTTGCCCCTTTAGGGAGAGCCACGTTGCAAGGGATCTGCTCTTTCCAGGACAACCCACTTCCTCGTAGATCTTTCTGTCCCCATATAGACTACTGTGAATGGCAAGCAAAGGGGGGGGGGCACGGTGCACCAAGAGGCTTCCAGAAGACAGTCTGAAAGTGCTGGAGGTCCAGGGGACAATTTCAGAGGGACAAGTTGGTCTGCAGTTTCCCCAGTGGGATGCTTTAATTTTGAGCATACCGTGTGTGCGTGCGTGCGTGCGTGCGTGCGTGCGTGCGTGCGTGCGTGCGTGCGTGTGTGTGTGTGTGTGTTTTGGAGAGTCTGATATTCTGGGCTGCCTGTTGTATGTCGGGCATATAAGATGACCCCCAAGTTTTGCTTTGCTTTTTTTGGTTTTCCGGGGTCATCTTATGCGCTGGCATAATGGTAACCCACAGAAAGGAATAGTACTTAAATTGAGTTAAGTTTGGACGCAGCCCTTTCCTTCGCCTTGCTCCTGCTGTGCTCTTTCCTCACAGCAAGCAAATGCACAGTACTCTACCCACAGTCTAAAGCAGTTCAGGAAGGACTATACCATATGCAATTCCCCATTTAAGTAGGAGGGGCGTCCTCTTAGAAGGGCATCTTCCTTAGAATGGTGCTGTGCCTGTGCCGCCCAGCACATGGGTGGAGAAGCTGTCTTCCTGACCCAGATGAGCTGTGGCCCCCCGAGGCGGCAGGAGAGCAGGTTCGTGGCGCCGCTCGCTTTTAGGGGCAAGGGCACTGTGCGCTGCTCCGTGGTTGTGGGGTCCTGAGAGCACCCGCTGTCTTCCCGCAGGCAAGTGCTCCCCATGTCAACTGTGTCTGTGCTCGACGACCACATCAGCCACTACCCGCAGCTGGAGGACCCCCTGGGTTTCCTGAACGCCTACTTGAGCTTCATCAACTCATTCTGAGGCACACGTGCTCCTCACACGAGGGGCTCGGCCGCTGCCAGAGCTGTTCTGTGCAGGGAGTCGGAGGCCGCCGCCGCGACTGCCTCGCCGAACGACAGTCCTGGCCCATGGCACTCTCATGTGGGGACAGACTGACCCATGCGAATGAGCATGGGGGGGGACGGGGCCAACGACAAATGTGAAGAATAAAGAGCACTTGTCTCTCCCCCCCGCCGCAATGTGGACACCCGAAGCAGCCTCCGAAGCATGCAGAGCTGCGCCCGCTGCTTGCCGGCTCCTGCTGGCGCGACAGACTCGCCGACATCCAGTGAGGGGGGAAAGGGCCGCGTGAAATACTGCAGCTTGTTCAGGCAGCTACTACAGAATGTCTTTTATTCATCACACCAGTTAAAACAGGCACCGATGCTGGAGACGGCCCCCGTTTATTTTCTGCTAATAAAAGTCAATTCAAGAAAAGCTGAGCTCTTGAAAAAACGAGAGACCACCCTCTACCCACCGCCCCGGCTCTACTGGCAGCACAGAGACGATAATTTATACAGGAATGTAGACGAGGAACGGGGGCTTTGGGTGGGGGCCACAGCCCAGCTCCCGGGGCATGGAGGAGAAGCCAGGGTGACTGCCATCCCGTTAATCGCGAGAATCCACCGACCGAGCCGGGGGGTGGGGGGCACGAACATGCAGCGCTTTAGACCCTCCGAGTGCCTTCCGGGAGAGCAATGAGCCGAGCGGCTTCCAGCCTGACGGGTTACGGCTTAGCCAACTGAAGCCAAGATGACGTCCACTGGCGTTTCTGCGATGCTGCGGACGGTCACCTGCATGGTCACGCCGTCTCCCAGGGCAAGCTTGGCCCTCACCAACACGTCCAGGCCGCCTCTGAACACACCTGGGAGCAAGCGAGGGCGTCACTGCTGCCGTCAGCGCACGAAGCCCCCCGCCCACGGCACTCGTGGCCAACGACACAGTGGCCGCTTCTGGGCAAGGCACAAGGGACACCGTGGGGCGGATCGGAGCAACGGCATGCGCAGCCAGAGCGCCGGGGGCGAGTGGGGGAGCGGCAGGCAGCTGCACGGGATGCTGCTGGTAACACAGGGAACCATCCAGGTGCTCGGAGCGATCGTGGCACGGGGAGCAGGGGAAAGGCGCTGATTCGGGCACTGTTGAAACGGTACAAGGGCTGCCCAGGTGTTCTAGTGAGCAGTTTCTAAGCCTTCCTCCCACCTTTAGCGAGAGCCACTTCTCTGCCCGCTGCGGTCGAAGACAGCCATTGGCTTAAGCTGGATAGGGAAGAGCCTGGCCTTTAGTCATAACTGGGGGAGGGAAGGCATCACCCAGCTGAAGAGCGCCGGGGGCAAACCAGGAGTAGCAGATGCTCTTGCCTCCAGCTCCACCCTGCGCCTCCCCTCTGATAAAGGAGCTCCCACCACGTTCCCAGGCCAGGAGTTTGGGGGTCAAGTCCAGCTTTTGTCATGATTCCCTCTCTGGGGCACAGGGAAGCTCAAATATCAGCACTGAGCGGTCTCTGTGACCGAGTCTTACCAGCCAGGTAGAGGGTGTGCGAATTCTTGTTCTCCGGCACCTTATCTGTTCTCTCGCATGGGTGCATGCCCAGAAACTTCACGATGTTGTTGACGGCGTCTGCATTGGAAGCATTGCAAGAAAAGCTGGGGTGAGCACCAGGGCATGGCCAGACGCAGAGCGGCCAAAAGGACAGGACAGCGACGACGAGACCGGCGCCTTGTTCAGTCTGGGTTGCCTCCGATAAGGAGATCCGATCCTCCATTTTAGCCCTTTAGCTAAAATGGAGAGTTTTAGCCCTTTAGTTAAAAGGGTTAAACTTTCTTCTGTATTTCCCCTCTCTCTTAGGTGCCTAAATACATCAGTGCTTAGAGTTCCAGTTAGAAAATCTTAACCCCAAAACTTAGAGGAGACTTGGGAGCGTGACGGTATTTCTCAGAACTAGTTTAATGTGCACGTGTGCGGCTCGTCTCCGCTGGCACTCGAGCCAGCTAAAAAAGCGGGCAGTCCCTCACCGTCCAGGGTCTTGATGGTGCTGAGGGCAAAGGTCTCCTCTTTCTCGTAATCATCCCCCACTTCCTCCCAGGCCGCTGCGAAGTTGGGCTTCAGCACCTTCTGGATGTGGTCAGAGAGGGTCAGCTCCAGGTCTTCCAGCTGGAAGGGAAAGCTGCATCAGCACCCGGGTCCATGGTTGGCCTGCAGAGGGAGGCGGCACACCTGAGCGGCGGCATGCCAACCCACCTGCAGGGCACGGGACAGGCATTGGCAGGCCCCGGCCAGTGGGGCGCCAGGGGCCCCAGCAGCCCCGGAAAGAACTCTCAGCCCTATGTGCCTGCCCTCTCCCTTGTGCTCCACGTAGGTTCTACTCCAAGGGGAAAGGGAGGGCTCCTCCTCCCACTGCTTGCCCCCCCAACCTGTTCACCGGCCAGGCAGGGGTGCTCTGTTCTTAGCACACTCCTCGGAGCCTAGCCCAGGTTCTGCCCCGCTCTGCTCGCGAGCGTGCCTCTCAGGCCGGAGCGGGGCCAGACGGGCAGCTGCCCGCACACACTGGCCAGGCAGCTCTCTTGCCGGGGGCCTCCTGCCCTGAAGCGCCCCAGGTGTGGCAAGCGGAACCCCTGTCCCTTAGCGTGCTTTCTGGGGAGCAAACTTGGCACCCTGAGACCCCACAGCCGGGCTCAAGTGAGTGGCAAGCAAGGGCGGGAACCTCCCAGGAACCAGCCTGCAGCTGAAACGGTTCCTGTATCGCTTCTCGTCTCATGAAAGGCGAGGTTTCCAACAGTCCCTTATGCAGTTGCTCCGCACGGTGACAGACTGGGGCCTGCCCTCCCCGAGCCCCGTGCCGGGCTTACCACATACTCGTCCCCGTAGCCGTCGTCGTCCGGCACGCCGGTGTTGGGGTCGCAGTCTCGGACGGTGAACTTCATGGTGCAGCTGAACGTGCAAGCGACTGTGGTGGGAAGAACGGGCATGAAGCACCCCATTAGGAGGGAGCTGAGCTGAGCGGCCCATGTGGGACCCACCCCACTGCGCAGGCAGGCGGGTGAAACGACAGCCGCCACACAGCGCGGAGGACGGCTGTGGAACCAGCTGCAAGCAGGAGAGGCAACGGACCGGCGTGCTGCGCAGTCGCTGGGTGAGCGAGGCACAGAGGGACACGTGGCCCCCGCGCTCAAGCACGGATCGCCGCGCCTCTCGCCGACTGGGAAAGCTCCTTGGCTGCCCTCAGCCGTCCCCGCACAGCAAGAGACTCCGCGAGGGGGGCGGCCGCCCCATGCATGCCCCAGCCAGCGACCGTGCCGGGCGCAGTCTCCAGCGACGGTCGCCCACGTGCTGGCAGCCTTTGCTCGGGTGCCCGGGAGGCATCGCGCACGGCACTGCCTTTGAAAACGGCCCGGAAACGTCCGCTGGTCGACACGAGGCCAGCGAGGTCGGGAAGGGCGACCAGAAGATGGGATCGGAGTACGCCAGCGCTCTGGGATCTGCCGCGGCTGCCGGGCCCCCATGGAAGTGCTGCGCAGGGTACCTGCAGACCCACTTCCTTCCATATCTACCCTTCCCAGACCCCAAGATCATCACTGGGGGCCCTTCCGCCAAGGTGGACGCTGCCGGCGAGGGGGCCTTTTCAGTGGCGGCCCCCTGCTGGGGAGCGCCTTCCCGAAAGAAGTCCGCCTGGGGCCAGGGGAATTCTGGGTTTCGATCTTGGAAGGGCTGCTGGCTTCCATCTTGCTCCTTTCCTGGCTTTTACTCTATTTTGAATGTACCTGCTTCAACCCTCATGTCTTCCTATCGTGTGGCCGTTTCCCATTTTACGCTGCTTCTGCGAACGCCACGGAGGGGGCGCCTGGCAGGCAGGCAGGCCGGAGAGGCAATGCAACAAGCACGGCCAGTGAAGGCACGCCTGGCCCAAGGTGCCTGGAGCAGCTGCCGCGTGAGCAGGCCGGAGCGGCCCCAGCGGAGAGAAGCCGGTGGCCGAGCAGTGCTGCAGGGGGCAGAGCGCCTGCGTGTCCCGGCCGGCCCACCCTGCTCCAGTCCAGAGAGCCGCCGAGACACGCGCTTGGGCGCCTCTGACTTCCTGCCAGTCCTTTACAACGCCACACGACTCGTAGCCACTTCCCGCCATAACAGGAAAGCAGGAGAGGGAGCACGTGAGCCACGGGACAGTGGGCGCCCTGCGCTCCCCCGGCTCCCCGGTGTCCCTGGGGCCCGCTCCGAGGGCTTCCCCGAGCGGCTGTGGGGGAGGAAGCCGGTCCCACCCACCAGTACCTGCGGTGGGGTCGTCCAGGGGCAGCCGGACCAAGGTGTAGCACATGCCGGGCTGGTTGTAGGCCAGGCTGGGGGCTGGGATGCAGCGCAGCACGTCGAACGCTTCCGAGGGCTCCATCTGCACGGTCACCTTTTCCAGCAGCTGGTCGTTGAGGGTGTTTGTGCAATCAAACTAGGAGAGGGCGCACAGGAAGGCACTCCAGGTGTTCTTGGTGGCCTGGCTCTCCAGCCCGCCCTTCCCTTCAGGACTCGGGCAGGACGAGCTGCGCTTTCAAGGGCAATAACCGCCCCTCCCTCGTCCCACCCAGATACCAACGGAAGGAAAACCCCGGCTAAAAATCTACCCCGGCTGCCCGAAAGCCAGTGGCTGCCCGGCTTCTGCATCACGCAGAGCACGGCTGCCAGAGGAGCACGAAAGCGGCTGTGCGAACGTGCTCCTGCAGGCCAGGAGACCCGAGTGCTCGAGTCGGCCAGGCGAGAGCGGTGGCTCAGAGGGCCGGGGCCCAGGGGCTGGCACGGCCGGCTGTCAGCAGGCGGGGAGACCGAACCCTCTGGGTCCTTCCGCAAGGGCTCCCTGGCGAGCAGGCTCCGTTCCGTGTGCCGCGTGCCACTGCCGTCGCAGACAGCAGGTCATCTGTGCCTGCCCCCTTCACGCTTCAGCCGTGCAAGAAGAGGGCATGTGGGCGAGCGCCTCTGCGGCTGGAACATGCCGAGCGCCGACTGACCAGGGTCGCCCGCGACTGCACGTGGTCACACTCCCTTCACGCCGGCATCCACCCCTCAGGGCGGTTTCCGGTTTTGCTGACCTTCGCAGCTCCCTGGCCTGGCAAGGTGAAGGCCGAGAGCGGCCAGGCCAGGGCCGCTCAGCACGAGTCCCACGCCTGGACCTGGGCCATCTACAGTTCATCCCCCGAGGCCAGGAGCCCGAAGGCACAGGCCGGCTCGGCTCGGCGCCCTGCGCCTGTCCCATCGCTCAATGACACACGTGCTCGTCTTACCTGGAAGACGATGTGATTTGGGAACACGTGCTTGATGCACCGAACAAAATACTCCGTCTCCGCCTCGGTCAGCTGCACTGGCTCGGACGACTTGAAGAGAGGACCCAAGTTCTTGAATTCTGGAATGGCTGCCAGTTGTTCTAGGCAGAAGAGCAGGGGCCTGGAGTCAGCCTGGCAGGTGGGCAACCTTCATCTCCCCCGTAACCTCTACGGCAGCCTTCCCGATGTGTTGGCCTACAACTCCCATAATCCCCTGGCCAGCTGTGGGGATCACGGGAGCTGCAGGCCAACACGTCTAGAGAGCACCAGGTTGGGGAGGCGTCATAAAAGCACGCTTCTGCAGCGGTTCGGGCGCCTTCATTACCTTGGAAGATATCCTGCCGCGAGGGAGCCAGCTTCTCCGGCTTGCTGGCCACCAGGGCGATCTCTGAAACGAGACCAAGCAGCCGCTGTTAATGGGGCCGGCCAAGCAGGCCGAGGCATCTTTGGTTGGAGAGAAATCCCACACAGCCCTGAGGGACTATGCTCCAGGGCAGGCCACTTTACGATTCTGTAGAAATGGTCACACTCAGTTCTTTTTTTAAAGAACACTTGCACTGCCCTTCTTTAAAAAACACACAGGAAGCATCTTTCAAGAAGGGCCAAGGCCACGCTGGTGCTTCAGCTTCAGAGGACGAGAGAGGCAGGCAGGCAGGCAATGGCTGCTGCCCCCCCTCCCCGGCCCCCACAGCAGGGTGCTGCACCTCCTGTTTCCTGCCTGCACCGCCCTGGCGCCAGAAAGGGGTCTGGGGGCCCTGAAGGACCCCGCAAGCCGAAAAACCCGGAGCTGGCACTCCAGCCTGAAAAACCCTCTCCCAGCCTTGTCCTGCCCCCACGGCAGCTCGGCCGGAGCACTCCAGGCTGCTTGGGAATGCACCCAAGCTGGAAGAACATGCGCAGCAAGCTGTGATGCCAGAGGCTGGCCCCGACTCGACAGCCGCTGTGCAGTGCCTCCAAGAAACGCCCGGGTGTGGAGAGCTCCCAGCTTCCTCAAATGCCAGATCAGGACCCGCGAACCCCCCAGGCCCGAGCGCGTGCGGCGCCCCTGCCCGTCACCTGCTTTCTGCTCAAAGATGGGGGCGGTGGCCAGCGGCACGGAGCGCATGTCGAAGGGCTTGTCCGACGGCTCCAGGGTGTACTGGTGCAGGGCCTTTTCCATCCCAGGAA
This sequence comes from Varanus komodoensis, assembly GCF_004798865.1. Classification (NCBI taxonomy): domain Eukaryota; kingdom Metazoa; phylum Chordata; class Lepidosauria; order Squamata; family Varanidae; genus Varanus; species Varanus komodoensis. The sequence continues at coordinate 73,985,467 of NW_025335268.1, read as the reverse complement.
TGGAGACCGTCAAGCCTGCCGGACGGAGACGAGGAGCGTTCAGGGCAAGGGCCGCCTGGAGAGGCCGAGCTGGACGCGCCGCCGAGCGCCGCGGAATACGGTCTGGTCAGAAGAGCGGCCGCCCACCCAGGTTCTGGTCCCGCTGGGCCGTGGAGCTCCCTGGCTGACTGGCCCAGGCACGCACTCTCGGCCCAGCCTACCTCGCAGGGTTATTGCAGCAAGGGAGGGCCACGCATGCCCCTTGGGCTCCTCGCAGGGGTGCAAAAGGCAAAATAATAGGAGACAGCTTTAAGCTAATGCCATCCTGCCCTCGGGCTAACAGGCAAGGAAGACACACGCTTCCCCTCGGGGAAGAGCTGGCCAGCGCCAGGGAGGCTGCGCCAGGCCCAGCGCCCCTCCTGGCACACCGGCGGGCCTCGCCGCCCGCTTCCTTCAGCCCTCCCCGCACGGGCCACGCCTGGCGGGCAGCACCCACCGTTGAAGATGTAGGCCGCGTTCAGGGCCAGCTGCCGCTGCTGCAGGACGTTCAGGTAGAAGGTGGCCCGGTCGCGGACCTCGTCGTCGCTGTCCATCATGCACCTGCGCGGCGGGGGGGAGCCAAGGGGGCCGTTACGGCCGGGCACTGGCGCCGGGTGCCTGGCATCCCAGAAGGGTGGTCCCAAGCCGTGAGCGCCGGAGGCGTCCACACACCACTTGTGCACGTGCTCACAGGATGGCCACGGGCACCACGGGGGCAGCCCTTGCCTTCCTTGGATGGGGGAAGCGGAGAGCCCTGGAGACCGTGCGCGTTGCGGGCAGGGCAGGGCAGGAAGAAGGTGCCCGGGAAGAAAGAAAAAATATCCCGTGCGTCCCTGACTGCTCCTTCAGAGCGATGGATATGGGGGTGGGGGGGGGACTAAATGGCTGCAGTACAGGAGCAAGAGTGGATTACACAACCACACCAGCAGCACCTTCCGAAACAACCTTTCCCTCCCCTTCCTTCCATCTCCTGCTGACAGACTCTTCCCCCGCTTGCTTACCCACTTTATAAATTGCCAGCTTTCGCTTTGTCGTAGCGCGGCAAGACTCGCCACACGCACCCTTTCGGCGGCTGGTTTTCGTGCTCTTGCAAGCGTATTAATGGCCCAGCACTACCACCGGACTCGATGCAGCGGCCCCACGGCATTTCCCTTCAGCCCCCTCCCCTCCCGCCCCCCGAAGGCCAAGAACAGCATGCGTTCCCGCAGCCGGTTCCGGAGATATTCCAGCAGCACCAACCCACAGGGTCCGCCTGGGCGAGCAGCAGGCCAAGCTCTTCCGCCTCGGGTCACCCACCTCTGTAGCAGCACCAGGACGCTTGGCAGCAGGTTCTCATTCTGGGCCCCAAACTTTGCCAGTGCACTGACAGCAGCTGAAGGAGAAAAAGACGGGACGAGTCTGTGGCCAGCAGCAAGCAGAGCATCGTGACGCTAACCTGGGGCCCGGCCGCCTCACGGACCCATATGAGGCCGATCCGTGGAGGGAAGGGCTAGCAGGAACGGGGAGCGAGGCCTTCTCGTGGCAAGCTGGCAGACTGAACAAGCTCCCTCTTCTGGAGCAGACTTCAGCGGTTTTGCTTTTCTTAAATCAAGGCAGGCATTCGGTGGGTGATGCTTTGCTGGACAGAAGTTAAACTGCACCTCTGCCATGCTGGCTGGGGCACGCAGGGAGTTGCGGGGCCTTCTTCCCGTTTACACATGCACCAGACTGCACCTTAATTTACTTTACCCTGCTTTTATTTGAAATGCGCATCGTTACTGCGTGCCCCCTTGACAGGCTCCTGCAAGTGGGCAGTGGCAAAGCAGAGAAGTGTACGGTCCTCAACAGGCCAGACGCCTCTGGGAAGGTACTGCGTGCCCAGCGAAGACTGTACAGAAACCTCCGCCCTGCGGTGCTGGCACCTCCATGCAGGAGATCCTCCTTGGGCGTTGCCTCATGGGGAACACCGGAGCTGCTCTGCCCCCTGCAGCCCGAAGCGGTGGTCCAGCCTGGGCCGAGAGGCATAACCCAATTCGGGAATGAACGGAGAGGCAGCCTGGGTGGAGGCCGGCCCGTGGGGCGGGGGGAGGCCTTTCGCTGTTCCAGGCCTTGGAGCCTTTGAAAGGAGCGTCTTTGAAAGGACAGAAATGAAAACGACTCACAGCGGGACACGATAAGCCTCTTCTGCCAGGGGGAGACTGAAGCCAAGCAAGATCTTTGGCAGCTCCTTCAGGCTTACCATTCACAAGAAAAGCTTAACCTTTCAGCCCGCCTCCTGCGCCTGCTCCAAAGATCCTTGCGGAGGGACATTTCTACCTGCCACGGGACAAAGACTGCCAGAGGTGCAGTCTGGAGTGACAACAGGCAGGCCCCTTCCCTTCGATTTCCGGATTCAAAGAATGCAAAGCCAAGCCACGGCCGGGGCTCAGCCGGCCCAACTCACCGGCTCTCACAGCCTCGTTTTCCAGCACCACCCGGTTGAAAATGAAGCGGATGTACTTGGACGGGGAGGGGGTCCGGGGCCCTTCCTTGCCCAGCAGGTGGAGGATCTTGGTGGCCAGCACCGTGTGCTCACAGTCCTCGATAAACTCGCAGAGGTGCGCAAGGCCCGACTCCTTGCTCTCCGGGTTCTCCTCGATGATGCTGATGATGCAGTCGACGATGGCCCGCTTGTACTCAAAGCCTCCCTGGGGATGGGCAGGGGAGAAGTGGGACACGGCAAGGGGGGTCGGGAACACCAGCCGAGTCAAGGGGCCCCAGGCTGCCCTGGCATCGTGTCTAAATGCGCCAAACCAACAAAGCTCACGCCCAACGGGCACCCTCTGCAGGACCGCCACTCCTGCGGAGCGCGAGATCAAACGATTTCTGAACTACTCCTGGGAGAGCAGTGGAGGAAACGGGGTCGCTACACGGTTGGATTTTAACTGTTGGATTTTAACTGTTAATATTATTGGATTTTATTTGGCCAGGGCGGCTTATTTTATACTGTATTTTTGTATTTTTAATTTAATGTTTATATTTATTGTAATTTATAATTACTTTTAATTTATTGTTGTAAGCCGCCCCGAGGCTTCGGCGAATGGGGCGGCATAAAAATGTTTTAATAAATGAATAAATAAATAAAGAAGCAATCCAGTGATGTCCAGAAAAGCCTTCACAGCAGCTGTGCCGAGCCTGGTGCCCTCCAGGCACACGGACGACGCTGCCCAGGAGAACGAATTTAAAAATACATTTCAAGCAGAGGGTGTGGCGCATTTTTGGAGGCAGGGGACAGACTGACGAATTTCCACAGGCAGCCATGCAAATCTACGTGAAAGGGTGTGTTGTGGTTTTGGATTATCTGTGCTTTGTAGGTTTGCCCAGCTGGACTCGCACACCTGCTTCGTGCTGACCAGCTCTGGTCGAGACCGTGCGATCTCCACCGGGGCCTCCCAACTGCCTCCGAAAGCACGGCGTCATCTGTTCCACACCCCAAGGGCAGAAGAACGCAGGCAGCCAGGAATCTCAGCTTTTTTTGAAGATCCTTGCACCCCTTCCGGTGGCAGAGATGATGGGCGATCCTAACGTGAAAGGTTCCAAGCCAGCAGCAAGGCTCTTGTCCCCGGAGGCCGTGGAAACCCTCGCCAGGCTCCCCTGGGAAGGTCGGGCGCACCCTCGCCACTCACGAGTGCCATTCGCATCAAGAACGTCTTGTGAAGCAGCATGGTTTAAAATGCCCCATTTCCACTCGTATTTATTGCAAATAAAAACACCGCAGCGCAAATGGCAGCCCTCATTTCTGCACTGAGAACGCGCCTGAAGGAACTCCTTCGGGGAACAAGCCGAGATTTACAATGCCCTGACGTGGGGTACTTTTCTCCTCCTGTTGCTCGTTAGCAAGAGGAATGGGCATGGGAATAATGGATACGTGCTCAGAGCCTGCAGAAGAGAGCGTGGGAAGATCCCTCTGGCCTGCGTGCAGCTGATAACCTGGATCTTCTCTGTTTGGTGTCGTGGTTTCGTTGCTCTGCTTGATTTTAGGGCTTCTGTGACAGTTCAGAGACACTTGGTTTGTCCTGCCTGTAGCCCTTCAGCCTCTGCAGCTCCCTAGACATTTTCCAGAAGCTAGGCTTTCCAGAATGCACGATCCCTCCCTGCAGAGGCCCGTCCTGAAGAAGTAAAGTTCACGGCCACAGCATGGCAACTTCACTGTATTAAATGTAACATGAGGACTAGGTTGTTGTTATGGTTTTTGTTCTTTATAAGCCGTCCAGAGACTTTTAGTAATGGGACGGTATAGAAAAACTTTGAACAAACGAACAAACGAACAAACAGATAAATAGGATCAAAATCTTAGCCGCCATAGGGGTCTTCACAAGCTCACATCCACTACAGCCGAGGCACAGCAGATAAACCTCTGGAGGAAACAGAACTGTGTAACACACACTTTAACAAACACACTGCCACACTGAGCAACATGCACAATTACAGAGATGCTCCGTGAAAGAAATTAGGAGGGTAGGTACTCGGAGGAGGGCTTTCTCTGTGGTGGCGCCCAATCTATGGAATGTGCTCCCCAGAGAGGTCCGCCTGGCGCCGTCGCTATTTCTTTTTCGGCGCCAGGCCAAGACCTTTTTATTTAAACGTCATTTTAATTGTTAACAATATTTACTTATTTATCTGGCCAGGGCGACTTCTTTTCTTTTCTTTTATAACTTTTCTTTTATAACTTCTTTTATATCGTTTATATTTTTATTTATTTTATATTATTAATTTTAATTTTATTTTGTTATTTTTGTATTGTATTGTATTTTATTGTGTTGTAAGCCGCCCCGAGGCTTTGGCAAGGGGCGGCATAGAAATGTTCTTACAATAATAATAATATTGCGTGCAAATTAGGCTTCAGCTGCAGTAGAATTAAGCACAGGAAGCATTTAATTAAAGTCTTTAAACACAAGCCCATCCAGTCTGGTGGCTCACGGCAGCAGCCTCTCAAGCGCAACATCCTTTTCGGGCTGGGGAAGAGCGCCTGCCGCTGCAGCAGGGGCGGCAGAATATAACTGGGCTTGCGCTCAGATCTTGCCGGTTACACCACTGCCAGCCCTCTGACCCTTTCAGCCCCGCTTCCGTTTTGACCGCCCGCATCTGGCAGGTCAGCAGCCCCCACCCGACGCAAGGGAGGGGCCAGGAGGCGGATGCCCCGGACCCGGAAAGGGCCCCCTCCTCACGCGGGGCGGCAAGGCGACACCTACCTCGTCCCGGAGCATGTTGGAGAGGAAGGTCATCATCACGCTGTGCTTCCGCGGGTACTTCTGGCACAGGGCACTGATCGCCTGAACCACGACCACCTGCAAGGCAGCAGCAGCAGCCCCCGTGAGCGTGCCGGGCACGGCGGGCTCTCCCATGAGGCCTCCGTCCAAGGAGAAAAGCAGCCTGACAGGCCTCACCGGCCTCCGTGGTCTCGCTTCTCGGCAGCTGCCTCCCTCCAGATACTTCTCCTCGGACGGGCCGCCTCAGGCGGAACTCCCTTTCATTCCACGCACCACCCTGACCAGAGCCGGCTGCTTTCAGGGTGACCTTTCTGTCCCTCAAGGTCTGCATGAGGACTTGGACACACAACCCAGGGCTTGCACAGCAAATTACATCTCCGTATCATAAATTAAAGGGTCCACAATAAAATTTAATATATAGCATACAGGGATCAGGGGCAGCTGCTTAATTTTCAGATGATTTTAGGAGTGACTGAACTAAAGAGAACGCTTTGTGGGCCCGTGCTCTCTGTAGAGACCACAGGCAGCTCCTTCCGAGCACAGCCAGGCTCACTGACCACTCCTCTGGGGTGGCCTGTCTCTTCCTTCCCTGGTTCTCCCACCCAGAAACTTTCCCATGTGATCCCCCGGACCCTCCTTCATTCTTGGAACAGGCAAGCCAATCTCTTCTCCTCGAGCCAATGAACTCTCCCCAGCAAGCCCTGGCCTGCTCCGGCTGATGAGCGCAAAGGTGCTCAGCTCCAGGAAGAGAGCGGGACGGGCCGGCAGACTCACCGGAGCATCCTGCAATCATGCCCGTGCCGTCACCAGCATCAGGATGCGGGGGCTCCCAAGGGGCAAGAGGCCTGCGTGTCAGACCACGCTGAGTTAGAGAGGAGTCCTCCAGCTCCCAGAATTCCCCAGCTCCCTGGCATGCTGGGAGCTGCAGGCCTTCCCTTCCTGCCTAAGCAAACCTGCATGGAAGTGCGCCCTGAATGGAGACTCTTTCACATCGGGGAAGCTCTCACTGCCTGGGTGCCTTGGGAGCGGAACCTCCCCGTGGGCCTTCTGGGGTGACAGCCAGCCCGCAACTCACCCCTCGCTCCTCTCCAGCCGCCCACACCTGGCTGACCCGCCCGAGCTCGCAGACACCTCCACCCACGAAAAGCCTCACCTTAAACTCGTCGGATATCTCAGACACGAAGGAGGAGATCTGCTTCATGAGCCTGTCCACGCTGCTCTCGCTGCCCGTCTTCAGGAGGGTGGTGATGGCCAGGGTGGCGATGCTGCGGTTCGAGTCCGTGATCAGGTTCTCGAGGTCCAGGTTGCAGGCGGTGACCGCGGAGGGGTGCTTCATCGCCACCTGCAGGAGCAGCCCGCGGTCGGCGGCTGAGCGACGTGCCGAACGGAAGAGCCCCCGGGCGGGGATGGCAGCTCCTGGCCTTCCCGCGGATTTGGCCTGCCGCTCCCACATCCCTCCCGTGGGCTCTGGAGGCTGTGGCGGGCGGGCGGGCGCTAAAGGCCGAGACACCCGGAGGGCACCGCTCCACCCCTGCTGCCGGGGCAGCCTGATGGCTCCATCACTGTCGGATCACACATGGCCCCAAGCTTTTGCTGGGGCCCCAACCCGCAACTCTGGTCCAGTGGCCCCACAGGGCCAGCGCCCACATTTTGCAGGGGCTGCCCAGGCCAGCTGGAGAAGCCTGTATTCATAGGACTGGCTCCTTCCGTGTTAAAGGGGACCCCCTATGAACCCCCCGACTGCCGGCACTGGCAGTGCCGATACCGGTGGCCCCCAGGCCTTGGGGGTTGAACGATAAACCCAAAGCGGACGCCAAATGCCTGGGAATGCATGCTGAAGTCCCCGTAATGCAGGCCGCAGGATGGGACAACCCACCTGCCGCTCCAGGCGCTGCTGCCTGCTCCACAGCTTCCCCAGCCTGGTGCCCTCCACGCCTCCCACCCACGCCTGCTGAGAATGAAGGGGGCTGTAAGCTCAGCTCTTCTGGAGGGCAACACGGTAGGGAAAGCAGGGAGAACCTGGTGGTCGGGATTCTGGCACCAGTGGCCAAAGTAGAAAGCAGACCCAAATGTGGGGGGGATGCCCACAGGGGGAGGGGGAAGGAGGCGGCGGAGGCCTGGCTGGAGCACCTCCAGCAGCAGGAAGCAGAGTCCTGTCCCCAAAACACATGCAGGGCCCCAAGACAGCTCACCTTATTGAGGGTCCTCACAGCAGCGTATCTCAGAACAGGCTTGGGAGAACTACAGAAGAGCTGCAGCACTGGACGGAAAGGAAGGGGGGGGGAGCCTGGGTCAGCGGCCGTGCAGCCCGTGTCCCGGGTTCAGGCCTGCCTTTCTCGTTAAAGGGTCCTGAGGGAGCAGACACAGGCGAGACCAGCTCACAGCAGACCATGCCCGGGTAGGACTAACGAGCGGAATCCCTCAGACCGGCCAATCACACCCTGGAACCTTCATGGTGGCTGAGGATTATGGGAGGTGCAGTCCAACCCCTCTGGAGAGCAGCCAATTGTGAGAGGCTGCCTGAGGCTCCGAAGTCCAGCCTATGCCCGGAAGAACAAACTTGGGGACCAGCAGGTTCGGCGCGCCACAGGCTGGGCCCCTCAGCCACTTCCGCCAGTGTATGACCCCCCCCCGCCAAGGGGGCCGGGCCCCACAGCTCACCTGAGACCGCCGGCGCCAGCTCCCGGGCCGTGCAGTTGGGCAGGTGGATGATTGCGGAGGCAGCCTCGTAAATGACCATCTCGTGCTTGTTCCGCAGGCAGCTTTCGATGAAGTCGAAGAGGGGGCTGTCGTGGCTGCCGGCGAAGGAAAAAGGCTCTTTATGGACTGCCAGAGCGGAGGGCCCTCTGTTCGCGCCCTGCTAGCTGCGGTCACACCACTGCCCCGTCGCTTTGGTGTGACCGTCTCGGGGGTGTGGGGGGGCTCTGTCAGGCAGCCGTAAGTGTGAAGTCCATGCTGGGCAACGCAGGCCTCTCAGCATCCCATTTCCGAAGCTTGCTCTCTTTGTGTCTTTGCTCTGTCTATATCCTGCCTTTGTTCAAGAAGCCCCAAGTCTTCAGGGGCCTGAATCTCACAAAGGTTCAGGGTTTGAAACGGACGTTTCAGGACTCCGGCCTCAGTGGGCCACTTCCTAACACCACCTTGGACAAAGTGAGCTTCGGATGCCATACCAGCCGGTGGGCTTGCGGTTTTATTGCACCTCCAGAAGGAACCCTCCCCTTATGAGGAAGCACGACGCAGCCCCTTGCAGACAGAGCGGATCTGCACCACCTACCTGCCCAAGGCTCAGTGAGTCTCCAATTTTTGCTGTCTGGCTGGAGCAGCACAAACGGGACGCACCCACACCTGGGGGCACGGCCCTTGGTCTGCCTCACAAACTGTGCAGACCAGATTCCAGAGAGACCTCGTGAGCTGTTCCCGGTGTCTGCAGAATCTGGTGGACTTCTGCAGGGCTACAGACGCCAAGTCACATGAACTCCTCCCCAATGTGCAGGGCTTAATAATGAAGCGGAGGGGAAAGCCCAACCATCTAACAAAACCGCAGAGCTGCATCCAACGCTAGCTGTTCTCGGAGTAGATCCACTAAAGTGAAGGGGACCTAGCTCAGAACAAGCCCGAGCATCTTTTGTTTCCTAGCTATCAGGAGATGCTATTTCCATCTCAACACACCTGGGCTTGTCAAGCTTGGTCTGTTTTCCTTTTCCTGTTCATTCTGTGCTTCACGCGCATCTGGCGGAGCAGGCCGCTGCCCCAGGACCCTCCCAGCCTTCCACTAACCAGGCAGTCTGAGCCACGCCGCCGGACGTTCTGCAGCCCCCACCAAGGCCTCTGAGCCACGTACCCTTCCTCAGACTCCTTCAGCAGCCGGCTGGCGATCCGAATCAGCATGCAGTATGCAAACTGGGACTTCAGTCCGGATTTCGTGAACTTGTTCAGCATCTTTGAAACAGCAAGGCGGTCGTTCTTCCGAAGATGGTACAGCAGCCCCAAAGCGTGGTACTGGCAAACCAGAGGGAAGGAGGGCGAGGCCCCAAACATAAACCCTTTGTAACGAGGAGGTTTGGTTACACCTTTGCAGGTCTGCTCGAGAGCCAGTGCAGTGTGGGGGTTCAAGCACAGGACAGGGACTCAAGCGGCCCGGGGTGGAATCTCCCATCAGCCACAAAGCCCCCGGGTGACTGTGGGTCAGTCACGACCTCTCAGCCTAACCTGCCTCGCAGGGTTGTTGTGAAGATAAAACAGAGGAGACCTGAAGCTACCTCATGTGCCTTGCAAGAAGGAAAAGGCGGGACACCCAAGCAACAATCATGATACAGAAATGTGTGTGGAAGATGCGCACGAGGACTTGGGCAAAGCAGCCAGCAGGAACAAACCAGCTTCCACCTCAAATCCAGACATGATGGCTTCCCCCAAAATCTAGCTGACCTGCACTTTAGCCTCATCTACTGGGGTCCCTCAAAGAGCAGCTGAACTGCTGCGCCAGAATGCTTCCGATTTCCACTTGCGGTGCACCCGAGTGGCGAAGGGCAGCAATACATGCAGGGGACTCCGGCAAGACCAGTGGCCTGGAGTTCCCCGGTCCCTCACGGGTGCAGGATCCCAGGACAACAAGAGCTTCAAGGCAAAACGTGAGGATACCTTGGGCCCTGTTCCCCCTTGCAGTGTGGCCTCCGAGAGCGTCTCCGAAATAGAGCTTGGCATTCAAACCCTGCTCTGCCCAGACCCACCCACTCCTCTGCTGGTCTAAAGGGCCGTTTCAGTTCTTCAGCTGTGCTGCTTCTTTCGGGGGCAGGAAGCCTGCCCAACCCACCAGCCGCTGCCCTGGAGACTGACCTGCACCATGACGTTGTCGCTGGACGCAGCTTCCTGGGCCTCGTTGATCCACCGCTTGACCACGTCGTAGTTGATCTTCATCATGTGCTGGAAGTCATGGCCCAGGGTCAATCACAGGGACGGCAGAAGGGCCCAGACAGACCCGGACCCTCGCTCCAGCAAGGCCGACATGGCCAACACAGGCAGCGGGACAGCTGGCTTGGATCCCTCCGGTCGGTCTTCCCCAGCCTGTCGCCCGCCAGAGGCGCTGAGCTGCAGCTCACAGAAAGCCCAGCCAGCACCCCACCCACCGCTGACCAGAATCAAGCCAACCGGGTGACATTCAGTGCTTCCTCACTCACCAGGGAAGACACCAGTGCCGAGCTGGACACGCTGGGAACCTTGTCCACGATGGCTTGCTTCATGTATCTCTCGATGGCTTGCAACATGGTTCCCTGCAAAATCAAGGAATGAGCTGTGGTGATGTTCCTGCCCAGCGCTTTTGCCAGAAATATAAAAACAGACTTGTTTCCATTCCACGAGTTCAGGCAGAACAGGATTTTGTGGCACCAGTTCCTACGGACCTCATATTCTCTTGCAAAAAAAAAAAAAGCTTCTAGTCCGTATACTTATGGAAAGAAAACTTACAAGTAGTGCCTGCAAAGAGCTCCGATGTTCCATGGTCAAGATTCCAGGTCCTACGTTGCTTCTTCCCATCGCTGCCACACAGCCCTTTTAATTCTCTCTCATCCTCCTCCAAACACCTCTAACCTTTCCTTAGCATTCCTTTTTAAATGTTGAAAAAATTAAGCAGCAATATGTTCTAAAGCGTAACACTGTTTGCAAAGTGCCCTGAGAAAAGCTATATTTGGCTAACCATGAAGGACATTTGGGGGGAAGTGTAGAACTGGGAAGCTGGAGGCAGACAGCAAACCATTCCCACTGGTGATTAAACTCAAAGCAACAGCTCTCTCCCAGTGCTATTCCTGGGGTACGTCTGGAGAGAGGAACCCAGCTGCCAAGAAAAGTTCAGATGGCCTGATCGCCACAGAATAACCTACATGAATGGACAGCACTAAAATCTGGGTTCCTTCTTACCGCAGTGGCTTCCTCAAGGCCAAGCACAAACCAACCCACAAGGTGGAAAGAGGAGAAATATTTTTGGATGATCCATCAGAGACAGCCGCCCAAGCACCGAAGCTGGAAGTTCGTGACCAGCTCTTTGGGGAAACTGTTCCAAGCACAAATATTGGTTTCTTTTGGGCACTTCCGTTCTTGACGGGAAGATTCTGTACTTACGTCCGTGATCCTGCAGAGCGCTCTAATGGCCGGGCCTCGGTACACGTCTTCTTTCCCCGTCATGTCTTTGGTTAAGCTAGAACAGCCAAGGCAAGGATCCGTCTATCACAGGGCATCTTTGCGGGAGGCAGGCTTATCGTCCGGCGCCCGAGCCTCCATTACCTCAGTGTGATGTCCTCAACATGGGGCTGTCTCTGAAGACAGCCGGAAGCCTTGATTGGCCAAAATGTGACAGCCAGAATTTTTCTGGGGTTTCCTAAAGTCAGCGTGTATAACTCCCATCATCCCCAGACTCTTGGCCACGCTAAGAAAACTGCTCTAGGCCAATATTCTAAGAGGCTGTCATCATAGCGACAGGTATTCATAGCACAGGTACTGCACTAACTTCTCCAGAAATGTGCAAGTTTGCTGAGAAAGCACAGGTTCTGCAGTCACAAAAAACTCAAGCCAAGCTTCTAGTTCTCATTGTGAGGTGTCTCCCCGTCCTTCCCCAAGTTTCTTGTTAAAATAACAGAGTAAAAAAATGCAAATCAGATCTGGAGAGATGGAAGCAGAGCAAGAAAGGCCCACAGGCATCCCAATTTGCTTGAGCAGCAGTTAGTTCAATTATAGAAACAAGCTGCCATTGCAGGATTCTTGCGGGAGGTTCGTTTGGTCAAAGATTTTATGCGGACGCCTTCACACGCTCAGATAAACACGTAGAGTTCTGGTTACCTCATTTCAAAAGGGCATCGAAGCCAGAAGGGAGAAGGCAACTGAAGTGCTCTGGCTGGGGAAGACTTTGGAAAACAAGGGAAGACCAAATAAATTAGAGCCCCTTGGCTTTGAGAAGAACGTAGCGAAGGGGGATGGAGCCTTACCAGGAGAACCCTGCCCATTTTTGCTGAGAGCTGGAGACACTACGATGGCTAAGCTGCAGCTTAATGTTCCAGGAGCAGGCTTATAAAGGTACAGCACACTTTTCAGAACGGCAAGTTTGCCAAAGCCAGTATGGCACAAGATTCTCGATCCCTCAGTGAGTGAGCACGGGCCTGTCTTGGTGTCCTGCCTACCTGAGATGACAGAAAAGCCTTCACAACATGAAAAAACAGCAGAGGGGGACGAGAAGGATGACTAGGCCAATCCAAGCACGCCATGAATTTAGATCCTCTTAATGCAAGGAGAAAGACCTGGCAGTCACCAACCACTGAGAGCCGGTGGGGTATAGTGGTTAAGAGTGCGGGACTGAAACTTGGGAGATCCGGGTCCGAGTCCCCACTCAGCCGGGGAGCCATCTGGGTGGCTTTGGGCCAGGCACTGCCTCTTGGCCCAACCTACCTCACAGGGTTGTTGTTCTGAGGATAAGAGTGAGAGGGGAATTATGTAAGCTGCCTTAAGTTCCTTGAAAGGAAAAAAAGGAGGGCTATCGATATTGTAAATATGAACATTTGTACCTGCTGGTGACGATGATCACATCCTCTGAAATGTTGGCCATCTCTTTGATTGTGAGGTAACACATTCTCCTTAAGGTTTGCTGCGGAAGAAGCAGGATTAAGCCAAACTATCTCCACGCCTGCCACGCAAACACCAGCCATCATCCAAGGCACATGAGCGACTTCGGAGAGTCCGCTCCCTCTTCTGGCGTTCTATTCTGGGACAACTTCAACTTTATTTGTTTGTTTAAAACTTTTATACGTTGTCCCTTATGCATGGCATCTCAGGATGGCTTACAATCATTAAAATCAAATGCATTAAAACAGTATCTAACAATAATGAATAACATATAGTGAATAAAAATAAAGTAAAAAGCGACTGTACATTAAAATACTAACTTTTAAAAAATACCGATTAAATAAAAACGGTTTTGACCTGGTGCCGAAAAGAGCATAAGCTTGGCACCAGACAAACCTCTCCCGGGAGCACATCCCATACATCTCAAGACGGGAGACAGACCTTTCTAAGGAGAAGGAGCTGTGATTAAAACCAGGTGTATCATGCTGTTTGGTCCCTAAAAGGGGATCCTCGAGGTGGCTAACAGCCTTGTTTAAAACACCCAATAAAGGAGGCCCAGTTGAATCCGTATTAGCCCAACTCTGCCTTGCCCAGTCTAGCGCCTTCCAGAGATTAGGGGATTCTATGAGTTGAAGGTTGACCTAACGCAAGTCCTATTCATTTTAATGGGCCTGTTCTAGGAAGGACTGACACACAGTCAATCCAGAAACTGCAGTATTAGGTTTTCAGCAGGACAGAGAGACGACCAAGTTAATTCACGACTGCCCTCACTGAGTGCGAAGCTGACGGCACCATTGCCTACTTCAGGGGTCCTCAAACTACGGCCCGCCAAGGTCATTTACCCGGCCCGCCTCAGAGCTTTCAGACCCGTTCGGAGAAAACGATCTCTGAACAAGTCTGAAAGCTCTGAGCCGGCGCAGGCATACTCTGAAACTCTTTCCGTTTTGGAACTAGCAGAGAGCCGGCACACGCACCAAACTGTAACAGCTCCCTTCAACTGCGCATGCGCCGGCTCTCTCTGCTAGGTCCTGTGGCTGTGCTGGCCTTGCCAGCATTAACTGCACATGCGCCAGCTCTTCCCCCTACTGCATGCGTTGGCTCTGAATGCAGAAGAGAGGAGCGAATCTGGAACTGCACATTGACCATCTCATTAGCCAAAAGCAGGCCCATACTTCCCACTGAAATACTAATACGTTTATGTTGATTAAAGTTGTTCACTTTAAATATTGCTTTTTCCTGTTTTTTGCACTACAAATAAGATATTTATTTATTTAGTAAACTTCTGTGCCGCCCCATTCGCCGAAGCCTCGGGGCGGCTTACAATAAATAAATACATACAATCATATAAAAACAATATAATTGGAAATGCCCTGGCCAAAGATATAAAATCAATAAATAAGCTAACAGTTAAAATGCCGTTTAAATAAAAAGGTCTTGGCCTGGCGCCGAAAAACATATAACGATGGTGCCAGGCGGACCTCTCTGGGGAGCGCATTCCATAGATTGGGCGCCACTGCAGAGAAGGCCCTCCTTCGAGTACTCACCCTCCTACAGATATGTACAGTGTGTACTGGAACTTGCTCCTATTTTTTTCAAACTATAGTCTGCCCCCACCCAACAGTCTGAGGGATAGTGAACTGGCCCCCCATTTTAAAAGTTTGAGGACCCCTGGCCGACATGCTAAAACCAGCAGGGAGGGCTGCGTTTCCTGGGGGGCCAGGAAATCCAGAGCCAGGGAGCGGTCCCAAGCCTTCTCCGCCAACCTCCAGTGGTGACGGATGTGTTGGACGGCAACTGGTCCCACTGGATGGAAGAGGCCAGGAGCTGCAGTCCACCACATCAGCGAGCACCTAGCTGGGAAGACGCTGGAGGGTCTGTGAGGGGGGAAGGTAGTGTCTGAGCCTCCCCCTGCCCTGCAGGTGCCCCGACTGGCCCAGGAGCCACATGGCTAAGCCATCATCCCACCTGCCCGCCCTCCGTCGGCTCTGTGAGGAACTGGGCAGGCTTCTTCTCCCTGCCAGGCATGTGGGCTCCATTCCGTTGGTGATGCTCTTTCGGTCTGGGAGAAGAGAAAGCACTACCGTGTTTCCCTGAAAATAAGACACTGTCTTTTTTTTTTTGGCTCACAAAAACACACTAGGTCTTATTTTTGGAATAGGTCTTATTTTCGGGGAAACACGGTACAAGCAGGCTGCTGGACTTTGCCAACAGGCTCAAGGAGTCCCACGTATTTGTTGGTCGCCCCATAGGAAGAGCCGGCGTGACACTGGCCCAGGAGCCCTGCGGTGCGGCGCTTACGAGCCATCGAGTGTCTCTGGTGCAACCGCAGGAATTTAAGTCTTCAGAAAAGGAACCCAGCATTCCCGATTACAAGAAAGATGGAACAGAAACAGTCCCACCTGCCCTTCACCGAGGCAGCCAATTCTGTGCCCCCATCTCTCATGTCCGAGACAGTGCAATTCAGACACATTTGGTGATGAAAATCTCAGAAAGTGTAAAAGAAAAGCAGCCACTCAAGGCACAGGAAGACGAAATCGCTTACATCATTTGACTGAAATAACCGTGTCATGGCAAAGAACGCTTCGGTGGCCTCCGTCGTTCCAAAATGTTCACCCTGCAGAAGGGGGACAAACTTTAAGCAAGCGGACGCTTCAGCCAGTGTCTGTTGAAGGCCAGCCGTGTTCAGTCGCAGCCAGGGGATGCTCCACGAAGCCCCCCCGGCCGCACCCACTTCAGCAGACCCAAGGCTGCCCGGCACCTCTGCCCACGGCCGACTGCTGCCCTGTCACTCCGTGGGATGAGGCATGCCTGCCACCAAGCAGTGCCCATTTCCCACCGCGTGCCTGGGGGCTTCTCACAGCACACAGCGGCCGGGAGCTGGGGCCGTGTCCACGCGGCTGCCATTGTGAAGAGGCAGCTCCCAGGTGGAGGGTCTGACTCGCCTAAATCCGCTGCGCGTGGCAGAACCAGCCCCACGGCTCGCGCCGTGTGAGAGGCAGCGATGCTGCACGTCTGCGCTGGGGCCTAACGGGACCACAGCTTGTCACGGGTTGAATAACCCGCAGTGAGCTGTCGCATGATGTCTGAACCTGGCCATGGTTTCTGCAGCCTTCTATCGTACAAGGAACACTCCCGTCCAGGCAGCTCTCCAGGTGGTGCTGGGACACGTTCTGCTCCTGCTCTTTTGGTCCACCCCACGCCTGGATAGGTGACTGGTCACCTGGGGAGCCTGTGCATGCCTCCTTGCTTTGTGTGGAAGACGGGTGCCATTAAAAAAAAAAAAAAATCGCACTTCACAGAGCAACAAGTGAGCTTGGGAATCTATGAACGAACGGAAGTGTGATTGCTAACCCGGCCCAAAACAAACATCAGCCCTTGCTAAACCTTACAAATCCGGTCTCCTCAGTGACTTACGCTTCCATTCCCAGAAACTCTCCTCCTTCCCTGCAAAACTGCTTGTGACTCCCTGACTAGGAAGTGAGTGGGAACGAAGAGCTGCTTCCGTGAAAAGGGCACCGTGTCCTGCATTTGTTTTTATGCCTCTTTGATTATTCTGATGGCTTTAGTAAATCATTGTATTGGTTGCTGCTGTGTCTGTTTTTAAATGGCTTTAACTCCTGTAGGCAGCTCTGGAAGTGCTGGGCCCCTGAAGACAAGATTGTACGTATCAATACACACTCCTCGGCCAGAGCAGGACATCAGCAGCAGTAACTGGAAGTACTTGCTGGTTTTAGTGCTTCACAGGGCCAGGATAGCTGAAGATTTAACCACCTGGCCTGGGAGGGATGGGGTCCAATTTTAAGAGCAAAGGGGGCGTGTGGTGGGGAGGATTTTGCACTCCTTGCCCGCACACCCCTTTTGCTTTTAAGATTGGGCTCCATCCCTTCCTTCACCTCCAGTCCCTCTTTCCAGACATTTTTCACCCAACCAGAAGCATCCCCTGCTGAGAGAGAAAGGCTTGGGGAAAAGAGGCACAGGAGAATAAGCGGAGGAGGGGAGGGCTTAATCCCCGCCCCACCATTGCTGGCTTTGAAAATCAGGCCCTTGCCCCACACCTGAGTTCCTGAAAGACCAGGGGACTGCCGTGACCCCTAGCCGTCACATAAGCCAAAGGTTGCAACTGAATTGCCTGAAAGGCAGAGCACTTACCTGGTTCAGCAAGTAAAGGATCTTGGTAAGGATGTGCAGGCATCTCCGCGGATTTATGGGGGTCTCGTTGAAGAGACGCGCCTGCGTGGACACAAAAGAACCCGTTGGAAGACAAATGGCACCACTAAGGCAAGCTGCCTGCAACCTGCAGACGGGACTGCGATTACAATTCCCAGCATGCCCAGTGGTCAGGAAGGCGAGCAGCTGAGGTCCAGAACATCCGGAACAGGGTCCCTCGTGCCCTCCTCCTCCAGCACGACCTGCATCCTTGGAATCTGGCAGCCAAAGCAGCTGCCAGCTCCCCTCCGCCCCGCGGAACCTCCAGGCCAAGAAGCTCCAGCGCCGCTTCATTCTTTCTGCAAGGCCCTCCTTTAAAGGCCGAGGAAGGCCTGCGGAAAGGAGATATGGGATCCCCCGCTGACCCACTTAGCCTTGGCACAGAGGGCCAGCGCCAGGCTTAGCTTCTTCTGACAAGGCACACATCCCCCCCGGGGTGGGCAAATGCTAGGCCTGCAGACGGCTTGGCCCACCGTTCCCGTCACCTCTAACCTCAGGGCTGACGGTGCCGTAAGTCAGAATATCTGAACTGCTGCAGGTTCTGGCCTGCCTTCCCACCCATCCCGCAGACCCTTTTCTCCTGGTGCCCCAAACCAAGCCGCTCTCCTCCTCTGCACAGACCTGAGCACCCACAAAGGCCAGCCGGAGGGAGGGCCGGAGAAGCATGGGCAGCCCGGCAGGGGTTCGTGAGGGAGGAGAGGCCCAGTGGCCAGGGGCTCCACACATCCCAGCTCCCACTGCCTGTGACAGGAAGAGGGACGCAAAGCACAATTCAGACGTACCTCCTGGAGGATGGCGCTCTTCTCCAGATGCTGGAAAGGGTTGGAGCCGCTACCTGGGAAAGAAAGGCTGTATTGGCAGGTGCCCGGAGCGAGCCGGAAAAGCCCCACTCCCGGCCTGCGCTCAGAGACGTGGGAGCTCCGGGGGGGGCTTCGCAAGGGGCAGCTGCCCCCCCCCAGGGCCGGTCCTCTGAGGGCAGGCGGTCTCGCGAGTGCCGGCTCCTGAAGACAAGGCGCAGAGCCTCTCGGGCCTGCCCAGTGCTCCGCGCTCAAAGAAAGCTGCCCCTAACCTGGTGGCCCCCAGCCAGAGTGGGGCCACACTCACCACTGCAGTCCCCATCATCCACAGCAAGGCTCACCCCCCCCCGCAAAAAAAAAGAAATTCGAGCCAGGGCAGTGCTGCTCACACCCTCCACGCTCGCCATAGAAGGGCACGTGTGAACGCCTGCTCTGCGCTGCACGGCTGCGTGCAGACAGGACCCAGCCGCCTCGACCTGGGAGAGCTCACGCTGCCGCGCTGGCTCCGGAGGATGGGGGCTGCAACCCCGCACTCCGCCTGCACGCCGGAGGCCAGCGGGGCCGCGGAAGCGCCGCTCACGCTCGCCTGCCCGAGTCCGCGGCAGCGGCCTCCCCGTCGAGCTGCCCGCGGGGCGCCCCGTCCTCCTGCAGCGCCCCGGAGCGCCCGGCCCGATCGCCCAGGGCTTCGGTCTGCCCTGCAGGGCCCCCTTGGGCGGCGGGGGCCACGAAGGGCCGGGGGGCCTCCCGGAGGGAGCTCTCCGCCGGGAGGAGGCGCCTCCCGTCTTGCAGGAACCTGCCGCCGCCGCCGCCGCCCCCACCCTCCGCAGCGAAGAGGATGCGCAGCTCCACACACTTGCGGGGCCAGGCCGGCGGAGGCCGCCGAGACTCCCGGCCTCGCACGCCGGTTCGGGACGGCAGGGCAGGCGCCGCGGGGCTTCCTGCGGCGCTACCTTTCTACTTGCAGGGCGCTTTGAACGCTCCCACGAAGTCGCCCCCCCGCTCTGTTTCTTATCGGAAATTGTATCCCGCTTTGTCTCACCGCTCAAAGCGGCTCATAAGTCGCGGAGCCGATCAAGACAGGCCAGAATGACATCAAGAACTAAGCACACGCGACGCCCCCCGCCGCGCCCAGGATGGTATCGCCTATTCCACCCCTCCCTCCCTCGGGAGTGGGACCGTCTACAGGGGGCGTGCCCACCGGCCTCCCGCTCCCAGGGGCCCCCGCCTAGCAACGGGCTCGGCTGCCGACCCGCCCCCGCGCGGCTGCCGGCCGGGCTCCTACCAGCCTCCTCATCCTTCTTATCGAACTTCTTAATCATGGCGGCGGCAGCGGCGGCGGCGGCCGACTCGATTCTGGCCGCCCACCTCAGCCTCCACCGCTCAGAGCCCGGGCAGGAAGTCCCGCCCTCCGCGCGAGGCCCACTTATCGCCCCTCCATTGGCTCGCGAGGACGCCGCTCAGGGTAGGACCACGCCCGTTTTGGCCCGGACCGCGGCGTTTCGCCAGAGCCTGCGAGGGAACCGGCGGAGGAATTTCTCGGCCTTCATTTGCATGCGGCCCGCCCCTTCCTTCTGCGGCCACGCCCCTGGCGCAGCTGTCTGGGGAGGGGAGGGGCGCGCGACGGCTGGGCAGGGAAGTGGAATGCGGGTGGGGGCGGGGTGGCTCTGCTTCCTCTGGCCGTCCAGGCCAAGCCGGCCGGGGATGATGGAACTGTAGTCCAACACACCCGGCGGCACTAACATGAGGGAGGGGCTTCTAGCGAGGCCTCGGCACCGCAGAGCTCTGCTTCGACTGACCCTGCGCTTGATGCACCGTCGCCCAGCTTTTCCACTACCGGGCCGGTTTGCCGTTGCCTCCTGCATTTGGCAGGACAACCCGCAGAGGAGCAGCCTGTTGAACTGCTTGCAAAAGCAAGACTGCACCCTTTTCCTTTGCACGTGTGAACACCGGCGGATCTGGATCGGAACAAGTGCATTTGGTAGAGCAACCTCAAACCAGCAGAAGCTCCGCGCGTAAGAGCGCAAGACTCTCTCACCCGGTACCGGCAATGCTGACCGGTGATCTCCAAGCAGGGGTATTTGCAGCAAACCTGGGGACGGAGCTGGGGCAGTTCCCGCGTGCAAAACCTGTGCTGAGTCGTGGGCCAGAGGAGGATCCTTCTTCTTCAGGGTCCCGCAGGACCCTTCGTTCCCGATGCCAGCGGACAGAGGAGGCCTGTGTCCCGCTTCGTGCTGGGGACAGAGCTGAGCAGCGCTAGAAGTTTTAAAGAGGGTTGTCTGTTATCATTTGCCCCAGAAGCCTTCCCTGCAGCCTGAACTCTGTTTAACAGGTAGCAGATACTACATCTAATTAAATGTGTGTAACTCGTCCATGTGAAGGCCATTCCAACAGTTGCAGACTTTTAATACCACCCCAGTTTCTCCCACCACTACACACGGTTTTTATATCAAATCAGATGACAACTTTCGGCGAACTTAGCAGCTTGTTCTTAATGCACAGTCACTGGGCAAGTATATTCCAGCAATTTTAGCAGATCGTCTCCCCGCCCCACCCACTGCTGCCTGTTAACATGTTGGACTGAGGCCCTAATTCAAAGAGGAAAGGGCAGATCTCAGGCTGCAGGGATATGCCTTTGTCCCCAGGCAGTCAGACTTCCCTCGGACCATCGATACAGTTTAAATTCACAAACCAAAATGTGCATACAAAGGATCTCTGAGCTTCTGAATTGATTGTTGCACATCTGGCCAGCAAGGATGTCACGCACACTTTCAGTACGCCAGAAACACTAAAACAGTATTTCTGCAGTTTATCATAATTAAACTAATTGCAAACATACTGTATTTTTGCGTCTAGAAGATGCCCCTGTGTATAGGACGCCCCCCACTTTTCTTACTGATCTGATTGGAGCAAGCTGGTGCCGCACACATGCCGCCTGGCCGCCTCCCCACGTCCGTTTCCCCCCCCCCCTTTGTGCGCCTGTGGTTCTCCTCTCGGCCCCCGTGTAGAAGATGCCCCTCCATTTTTAGGTAAAGATTTTAAAGAAAAAGTATGGTTTTTTACACGGAAAAATACAGCATTTCTAAATCATTGGTGAGAAAGATTACGATTTAGGCAGCATACAGTGAATAACTGCTTTCTTCTCTGCTGGAGGTATTCCCCACGGGGGCTGTAGCCGGCTTCTCCAGGTAGGGCTAGGCAGATCCCCAGCCTGAAATCCTGGAGCGTGCTGGTTGTCAGAGCAGGCAAACCTTGGTCTAGGGGACTGTTGCAGTTGAGCATCAAGCCGCTCCCATCAAGATTTAGGAATAAATTGCCTTTCGGAAATGTTTTCCCCAGGGAGGCTGATGAAGGGCCGTGCAGCTGCGAGGAGGGAGCCTGTTACCCTGACCCAGAAACGTGCGCATCGCAGCCACACAGAGTTCGCTGCACCTTGAGGGAGCATCCTGCTGGGCTAAGCGGCTTGGGGCCAGGCTCTCTGCCTGGAGTGAAACATATTTTAGCCCCAAACTGGGCAAGCACGCCAAACGAGGCGGGCATCTCAACGTCACTCAAACCTCCCTCTCTATATTCCTGTTGAGTGGGCCGGCGCAGCCAGCTATCTGCTTCTTCGGGTGCTTGGTGTGGGCAGCATGCCAGGCAGAGAGACTTTCTTGCAGTGTTTCAGCGGCCCTGCTTCTGCATGACATGGTGCAGTGGGCAAAGCCATTGGCGGTGGGAGAGGCGCACCCAGAAAGGCGACGAAGGAAGCCAGCCAGGGCCCTGTGCCTTGCTCTAAGACAAGCTGCTTTTCTAGGGGTGGGAACTTTGCTTTTCAAGAACCAAGGGACTCTAAACATCCTCAGGCGCTCTCTTGCCCATTTCCAGATGTATATCCATAGGATGCTGGGTGGGTGGGAGAAAAAGCCAGCTTTTGCAGGTTCAAGTCCCTTACAACTTGAGGACTGCTGGACAGGTAGAGACTGCTGGGCAATTGCTGAGGACTGGCTGAAGTGTGAGACACACGATTGCTTTTTCAATCATATTAGAAAGTCATTAATGTCGGTGTGGGAAAAATTAAAGACAAAACTGTACACTAAGTTGCCAAGGTGGCTTTCGCCTATGGAAGCTCTCGTATATCCAAACGCATTGAATTTTGATACGATTGTGAAATATGATATTTTGGATAATGATGGAGGATTGAAATCGAGCCAAGAATGACAAGAGCAGGGTACTAATACCTCTTGGTGCCATAAGGTTCAAATACAATCGAGATATGTTAAAGATGATAAAATGTGGGGTTTTCATAAGGAGTTAACATTTGACCAAGTGATTTTAAAATCAGATGAGAAAATGATTAAAAGACTGTATAATTTTCTTTTGGATATGAGAATGGAAGATGAACAAGTTAAGGAAACTGATAACATGGGCACAAACTTTTGGATATAATATTGAGTTACAGAAATGGCAAAAGTTGTGGGAAAGAAATATTAAGGTAACTTTAGCAATCTCATATAAAGAAAATCTCTATAAAATGTTTTATAGATGGTATCTATCGCCAAATAGATTAGCAAAGATGTTTTCAAATATGTCAAATGGATGTTGGAAATGCAAACATAAACCAGGTACCTTCTATCATATGTGATGGACTTGGGATAAGGCAAAAAAATATTGGG
Organism: Varanus komodoensis; assembly: GCF_004798865.1. Classification (NCBI taxonomy): domain Eukaryota; kingdom Metazoa; phylum Chordata; class Lepidosauria; order Squamata; family Varanidae; genus Varanus; species Varanus komodoensis. The sequence goes on along the minus strand of NW_025335268.1, from coordinate 73,962,964 downwards.
CTAAAATTCATAAATGGCTTGAGGAAATGTTACAAAAATCGTTAATATTTAAACCTGAATGCCTTTTTACTAGGCATTGTACCTGATGATGTCGATAAACAAGCTATGTATTTGATTTTACATGTAATCACAGCAGCAAGGATTGCATTTGCCCAACATTGGAGGAGTGAAGAATCACCTGCTGATGAACTGATTTTAAAAAAGATTCTGGATTGTGCTGAAATGGACAGACTGACTTTGTCTCTGAAGGAGAAAGAGGATACAGACTTCTATTAACCTTGGAACTCTTTCTATCATTGGCAAGAGAAATGGGACTGTGCGTAGATTTGAATATATTTACAGATTGCTATAAAAAGTGGGGGGGTTGACCCAGCAGGTCTGATGGTTCTGATGCCTGATGTTTTTTAGGTTTTTTTTTCAGTTTGTAGAAAATAATAATAAAATTTACTCAAACAGAAGATGGCCCTGAAGGTGGTTCTCACGCCCTGCTTCTACCTTTTGCTACAGTCCAGGCGACGGATCAGGAGGCGTCTTGCTGCCTCTTCTCTGGCTCTCAGCCTGCCAAGCCAGCCAGTGTAAGCTGTGATGAAGAGGAGCAGCAGCAGCATGGGGTGGGGGGGGGGAGAGGAGGTGGGTGCAATGCAGGAGGGGTCCATTGAGGGTGTCCTGACCAAACCCTTGGAGTCATAATCAGCCAGAAATGACACCGTTCCGCTTGGAATGGCTAGTTTGTGTGTGCATGCACTACCTCAAGCCTGCCTTTTTCACTGGAATGCGGAATTTGGCTTCTGTTTCATGACAAGAAGCAAGTTTCTAGCCCTCATGAGGCACAGTCTGCTCAGATGGGAAGGCTCAATCTGCAGGAGTCTCAGCACACCGAAAGGTGGTTTAATAAGGCTGGGACTGAGATTCACTGGCCTTTAAAACTCCGTTCCGAGAGAAGCAATGCGACTTTGCTAGGTGAACACATCCTTACGGCCGCGGACCAGGACGCCCGAGCCTAGAACAGCCACCCTTCCCCGCCGCAGTTTTGCAGCTCTCGCTGCCACGATATTGGAAGAAAGCGCTATTAGAGTAATTCAACTTTTTATTAAAGTACAAAGAAGCAGAATATTGCATTGCGGTATAATACAGGGGACCCCCCGGTCGCTGAGCAGTGTCGTGAAGTGTTAAACGGCCCGAATACAGTGCCTTCTTCAGCCCCATCCTCAAGGCACACTCATGCTTGCGTCACATAATTCTAAAGGCAGGACGCCGAGATTAGACAGGCTACAGGGAGTGCAGTCTAGACAAAGTACAGGGTGTTAAGAATCATCACACTACAGAAGTCTGTTAGAAAATTTAAGAAATCCCACCAGAATCCTTATTACTTTTGACAGAACCCTAGGTTTTTGCCTTCCTCCTTCACCTGGTTGCATGCAGAAATGGCTCAGATACACGCTCCTTCTAAAACTCTTCCTCAGCATCGTCTTCCTCCCCATCGGCAGAATCCCGCCCAACCTCCTCGTAATCCTTCTCCAGGGCGGCCAGGTCCTCCCGGGCTTCGGAGAACTCCCCCTCCTCCATGCCCTCCCCGACGTACCAGTGCACGAAGGCCCGCTTGGCGTACATCAGGTCGAACTTGTGGTCCAGCCGGGCCCAGGCCTCCGCGATGGCCGTGGTGTTGCTCAGCATGCAGACGGCCCGCTGGACCTTCGCCAGGTCTCCCCCGGGCACCACGGTGGGGGGCTGGTAGTTGATGCCCACCTTGAAGCCGGTCGGGCACCAGTCCACAAACTGGATGGACCTCCTCGTCTTGATGGCGGCGATGGCAGCGTTGACGTCCTTGGGCACGACGTCCCCCCGGTAGAGCAGGCAGCAAGCCATGTACTTGCCTCGGCGAGGGTCGCACTTCACCATCTGGTTGGAGAACTCGAAGCAAGCGTTGGTGATCTCGGGCACAGAGAGCTGCTCGTGGTAGGCCTTCTCAGCGGAGATGATGGGGGCGTAGGTGGTCAGGGGGAAGTGGATGCGGGGATAAGGCACCAGGTTGGTCTGGAATTCTATCAGGTCCACATTCAAGGCCCCGTTAAATCTCAGGGAAGCCGTTACGGAGGAGACGATCTGCCCGATCAGCCGGTTGAGGTTGGTGTAGGTCGGGCGCTCGATGTCGAGGTTCCGGTTGCAGATGTCGTAGATGGCTTCGTTGTCCACCATGAAGGAGCAGTCGGAGTGCTCCAGGGTGGTGTGGGTGGTCAGGATGGAGTTGTAGGGCTCCACCACCGCGGTGGAGACCTGTGGGGCAGGGTACACGGAGAACTCCAGCTTGGACTTCTTGCTGTATTCCACCGAGAGCCGCTCCATCAGGAGGGAGGTGAAGCCAGACCCTGTGCCTCCGCCGAAGCTGTGGAACACCAAGAACCCTTGGAGGCCGCTGCACTGGTCAGCCTGCACGGGCGAGAGGAAGCTGGCCGTTAGGTTGACTGCCGGCATGGCACGATTCTGTGATAGCCCAGATCCAGGCTGGACATCGGGAAGAGCTTCCTCACGGTCAGAGCAATGCACCCGTGGAACCAGCTGCCTGGGGAGGTTTGGGCTCTCCCACACTGGAGGCATTGAAGGTGGAACTGGGCAGCCCTCTGAGTGGGATGGTGTGAACTGGTGTCCTGCAGCAGCAGGAGGTTGAAGCGATGGCCTTCATGGCCCCTGCCAGCCCTACGATTCTATGAGCTGGGTAAGTATGGATGCTGCCAACCTGTACCTGGAGCTTCCCTTGGGACCTTTTGTGGACAGGACCAGAGATGCCTCAGGCCAGTATCTTCCAAGCCTTTGATGGCCAAGTTTCTGACCCAGTCAAGGTCCAGCCATGTCCCTGTCCCACCATTCAACCAGAGTTTCTGGAGTGGAGGATCGCCCCGAGCATTCGGGAACCCTAACCCTGAATCCTTGAGTCTCCAGGGTGGACTAGTCTAACAAGTTCCCTGCTCCTGCAGAAGGTCAGAGCCCCTAAGAAATCGCAACCCTATTTCACCCTTCCCCAACCTGATGCCTTCCGGATGTTCTGCGCTACCAGTTAGCATCCCTGGCCATTGGCTGTGGGCCGACAAAAGCTGAAGTCCAACCAACTGGAGGGTCCCAGACTGAAGGAGGCGGCCCCAGGAGCTAGCCGCCCCTCCCGACAGCAGAGGTCTTCATACACCCCTCCCCACAATCCACTCTCATCCAGCCAACTAAAATGTGCTAAATTTGCCCCGCCACACAGGTGGGACCTGCTTTTGACAGCCAGGCCCACAGCGGTCACAGAATCCGTGCGGCCCCCTTGCATGTGAGTGGAAGCCCTGAACGCAGCCGGCTCCCCGGGAGAACCTCTGCTGTCACGTCAGGAGCGAGGACTGTCTGGCTGCAGGATGAGTGCAACGCCAGCAGAAGCCCCGATCTGGCCTCGATGCCTCATCGCCAGGCGTGTTTCTTAAATCGGCCTTCCCGGCCTCGGTGCCCTCCAGATCTGTAGGTCTACAGCTCCCGGCATCTTCCAAATGGCCCAGCACCGTGCCTCAGCGAGGGCTAGATCTCTGCGAGCCCTTTCCAGCCAGCAGGTCTTGCCTGCCGCTGCCCTTGCAAAGCGGGTGGCGCAAGGCAGCCCCACCCTCCGGGACCAGCCAGCTCCCGACCACAAATGCCGCGTGAGCTTGATCTGCCTTTCAAGTTCCTCTGCGGCATCCGGAAGAACCGGGCCGGCCGCTTACCATTTTGCGGATCCGGGCCAGGACCGTGTCGATGATCTCCTTCCCGATGGTGTAGTGGCCCCGGGCATAGTTGTTGGCCGCGTCCTCTTTGCCGCTGATCAGCTGCTCGGGGTGGAAGAGCGAGTGGTATGCCCCGGTGCGGATCTCGTCTAGATGGAGAAACCAGAGGGAGCGGGAGGTGTGACACGCGGGAATCGCCTGTTGCAACCCTCGATTTCTCGTGCTTACCTAGAGGAGGCGCCAGAAGATCCAGCAGGGGGTCGCCTCGCACTCGCCTTGGCCTCCAGACCCACCACGTCATGCTGCTGCATGACTGCAGCCCAGCGTCCCCTCATCTTTGCACGGCTGAGCCGGGGCGATGGAGCGCACCTGCAGAGCCAGCCTGCCCAGTGGGTTCAGTGGTGGGATGGAGCCCGCAACACCGGGGGGGCATCAGGCCAGGCGGAGGAGAACAGAGCCCTCAAGGGAAGAGTGCGTGTTGCTCACAAGCTGTGCTTGAGTTTTGGGTTTGTTGTTGTCTGAACCCAGCCGAGACAGCAAATTATGATGAACCACTCACAGCTCACAACCTAACAACAAGCCATGGTTTCTCAACATGGTTTGTAGTTCCTGGTTAGCAAGCCAGGATGACCCACGTTTCAGCAGGAACCCTCCCTCAGCCCTCGAGAGCAGGGTATCATTTGCCTGGGCCCCCCTCCCCCGCCTCCAAGGCCTGGGTGGGCTTCCCCCGGCTGCGACCCATTTCGCTTTCCCTGTGTGAAGCCCCCCCACCCCCCGTCGTTGCTTTCCATTGACCCACTGGGGGATGAGTGGCAACAGCTTCTTAGCTGCCCCAGCGCCAGCAGGAGAGGCTTGGGTCCCCCCTCCCCCCCTTACTCTTTTAAATAGAAAAAGAATGCTGTTTTACGACAAAAGGTGAAGAAAAGGAATGCAAGGGAGCAAAGCGAAGCAAATCGGTGCAGCCGCTCGATTTCTACCAGATTTGGCATTCTTGACGGCACGGGGGACTCCCTGGGCAAGGGGGGTAGCACCTCCGGGCTTCCCGCAGGCCTAAGCTCTCAGCAGCTCCAGGCTGGGGCAATGTCAGTGGATCATTTGGGCGACTTGGGAAGAAGCGGCTTCCGGTGTTTGACCCTCCCCAAGGACGGGGGCCACGCCTCCGACGGAGCACAAAGAGCCAAGTCCGCCATTCGGTTTCCCTCAGCTCATCACTCCTCCAGTCTTAAATCCGGCCCATCCCAAATGTTTCCCGCCTGAGAGAGACCCATTTCTCCCAAGTCGAGCGTTTTTGCATGAGCTTTGCTTGGTATGACAATGCACTTCGGAACCCTGTGTTCAGCTGGCTGCACGGGACTCCGGTGCTCCCACAGCTGGAGTGCTGTGCTCAGTTCTGGGCTCCACATGACAGGAAGGATTTAGCCAGGTTGGGGTCAGTGCAGCAAAGGGCCACTAGGATGGTGGCCGGATTGCAGGGAAAGCCATGTGAGGCAAGACTGAGGGAGCGGGGTCTCTCCAGCCTGGAGAGGAGGGGACCCCGAGGGGACCTGCTAGTGACAGGCAGGTATGTGAGGGGGTGCCCCGCAGAGGTGGGTCATGGCCTTTTTCCCCCTGCAGTGGAGTGCAGGACGCACTCAAATGGAGTAAAGCTCAGGGAACCAAGGTTTAGGGTGGATGCCGGGAAGTGAGGGTCCCCAGGGTATGGAATGGGCTTCCATGGGAGGTGGTTGAGGCCCCTTTGGTGAGGGAGTTCAAGGAGAGGCTGGACATGCACGTGGTAGGCATGCCATGAGCGGAGCTGGGGGTCAGATTAGATAACCCAGGAGGCCCCTTCTGACTCACTCTGTTTCTATGTTTCTATGTAAGTCACTCTGATTTCTTAGTAAGAAAAAGGGATATAAATCGAATGAATGAATGCATGCATGCATGCATGCATGCATGCATGCATGCATACATACATACATAAAAATGTGACTCGCAGGGATGGCTGCCCATTAGCTTTAAAGGGGGCTGGGCAACGTTATGGGGAGGCTGCCAGCAGCCACTAGCGCCAGGGCCGTGTTCCGCTTCCGCCACCATGGGCGATGTGTCTGCGCACGCCCGGAGCATGGGCACAGGCGCGGCTGCCATCCCGCCTGGGGGATCCTGTGGGCGACCGGCCAGCCCCTGGGAAGGGGACCCTGCACTCCCTGGGTCGGTGCTCTGGTTCAGCAGGGCTTTTCTTGGGTCCGCTGAAAAACTCAAATTTTGCCTGGATGCCCGATCCAGCTCGCATGATTCAGGGGACGGAACTGATTGGACTGCCGCTCCCCCGGGCCAGTGATGGCGGGGGGCTTGCCCCCGGCCCAGGGAATGTCTCGGGGGGGTTGACCCTCACTTTCCACCCACTTTTCTGCTTTGCTCCCAAAGAGGCACGGAATGCCGCCTCCCTGCCGCCTGGAGAAAGGGGCCCAGGGCCCGCCAGCCTCCTTCCCTGCTGCCCTCTCTGCTCACAGGCTGAAGAGAGCGATGGGATGAGGGGTGGTTGAGCTCACCCTTGTGGGGCACAGCAGCTGATCTCCCCAGGGTGGGCAAGTCCCCTTGTCCCCATTCTATCCCCAGGGTGAGTCTGGGGATTCCCACAGAGGTTCTGCTGCTGGTGCATGTTGGCAGGGGGATCCCGCTGCGATCCGATTCCAGATCGGAGACGGCAACAGCGGAATGCCCCCCAGGAGATTCCTCTGGGGAAAGGGGCTTGGAACGGAGACCACGCCCGTGGGAGGAAGGCCCGGTGGGACATGGCCGGATCGGGGTGCCACGCAGACGGCAAGTTTGCGCCCCGATGCAGGGGCTCAACAATGCAAGCGCCGGAGAAACGACTCTCCTCTCTCCCTACTTTTAAGGAGCATCAGGCCAATCTGCTGCTCCTAGCGGATCCGTGCAGGCCCCGTTACCAATAACAGTAGGTTCCAGGTCGATGAACACCGCCCTGGGGACGTGCTTCCCGGACGCGGTCTCGCAGAAGAAGGTCTCGAAGGAGGAATCCACTTGCTCCGCTTCCGGCAAGACCTTCTGGGCGGCCTGATTCCCGGGGATGGTTCCGTCGGCCTGGATCCCGTGCTCCAGACAGTACAGCTCCCAGCAGGCGTTGCCCATCTGCACGCCCGCTTGGCCAATGTGGATGGACAGGCACTCCCTCTGCAAAGGAAGAGGCAGAGTTGGGCAGGCTCCATCAGCCGGGGGGGGGAGGGGAAGGGGCTCCAAGGCAGGCGCCTGCTCCGCGTGTCCTCAGCCGCATCAGGCCGGCCCACCCTCAGGGTAGAGCACGTGCTGCTCACGAGCTGCCCTTGACTTCCGGGTTTGCTGTTGTCCGAACCCAGCCGAGACAGCCAATTAACTCACCATTCACAACCCCACAACAGACCATGGTTTCCTCCATGGTTTGTTGTTCCTGATTAGCAAGCCATGATAACCCATGTTGTAACCCACACTCGGCCCTTGAGAGTGGGGTACCATTTGTCTGGATCCCCCCCCCCCCGAGGCCTGTGTAGGCGTTCTGGGGCTCCAACACATCCCATTTTCCTGGCTAGGTTCAGCTGCACAAAAAACCCGTGTCGACAAGCGATGCAAGCTGTGGCTTCCAACAGGGCCTGGCCGAGCGTCTAGGGTGTCGGGAAGGGACAGAGTCACTGGCTGAGCGCTCAGGTCCTCGAGAAGGGCGAAGGAGGAGTCCGGGAAGGAGGGGACAGGGTCCTGGGGCCGCAGCAGCTGCAGGCCATGGCGAGTTGGGGGGCAGGGCCAAGATGGCCAAAGGAGATGGACAGCACGCTGATAAGGTGGCAGGCGCATGCACAGGGAGAAGAGAGGGTGCGCGGGACGGCACACGCAGGCGTGTGGGCCAGAGGCAAGGAAGATGCCGGACAGAGAGCGGCCCTCCATCTTCGGGGCTGCGGGCTGCCCTTCTCTTTGAGGCTGGCCCACGTCCAGGGGAATGCCACGGCAGCATCCGAAGGAAGAGCAAGAGGGCTTGGAGGCGGCCCCTCGGGGGCCTGCACCGTGACCCCCAGTGAGCGAAGGCGCCCTCCCAGACCCCCAGCTGGCCTTGCTTCGCTACGGGGAGACGTGTTGCACTTCTGTGCCCGTTTTAATCATTGCTCTACTTTTTCATCTGCACATATGAATCATCACGTGCAAACATTATGCAAATCGCTGCCGCAAATGTTCTCGGTTTTGGGCACGCATTTCCCCTTTTTGGCGATGCGGGGGGCGGTTTCCATGGCTCACCTGTTGATTTTAAATAGGCAGCTGCTCTTCGGAGCTCTGCATTTTTCAAGTAACAGATGCGAGGGTTCAAATGCAGCATGGGAAGAGTCTGTCCTGACCTATTTGCCAATCAATTGCAACTCAGGGAGAGGAGTTGCCATAAGACCTTGGTCAAGATGCCAGGCTTCCTCAACAGAGGAGCAGACTGGATTAGACATCTGAGATACCTCAGCCCAGACTCATGGATTTGGACAGAGACTTGAGCTGGCCACAAACCTCTCTGCATGTGCTCAAGTGTGAACTAGCTCCGGCAGACAGCGTGACTCATGTGCAAGAACACAGCTGCCACCAAAGCAAAATCCAGGGAGGGTTCGTCCACTCCAGCACTCTGCCTTGCCCACAACAGCAAGCCGGATGCTCCGGAAAACCCACAAGGAGAGAGGGACACGGTGCTGGCGGTGGCCGAGCCGCAGCATCTGCTAATCGAATCTGGAATCTGCCGTGCACTTCCCTTTGTGGCATGCGTGCCACAGCCGCTCTGCTCTCCACCCTCCCTCTCTCTCCAGCAGGACCTCCGCTTGCAGCTCTTCCTTCCCAATTTGCTAAAGTCACTTAGAGGACATTCCCCGGTGCAGCCCCCAGTTCTCTCAACAGTTTGCCAGGCGATACCACCTGCTCCGTGCAGAGCGGTGGCGAGCGTCCTCCACACCCCCAGCTTCAGCGGAGCGCTGGCAAGCAGGAAACCAGTCTGGAAGGGTTGGGGATGCCAGAGGTCCTGAGCACCGGCTTGGTGGCACGTGCCGCGTGACCCGAACCTCCAGTGCGTGTCTGCCTGCATGACTGTAAAAGAGGATCCTTTCCCAACTTTCCCAAGCACAGGCAAAACACTCTTTGGCCAGTTTTCCTAGTTAAACAAACTTCCACACAAATATTCAACGGGACAACCTGATAACAGAGAACAATAGCTCTTTGAATCCCGAATGTTGCTTGGAAAGAAACAAAGTCACAGTTCAGACATTCAGAATTGTCCTATTGACTTTCCCGGCCCTACTTGTGAATACACGGACAACGGATCTCAGCCTCAGAATAAGGTGCCGGACACTGAAGAAAAACACTCCTGGCTTTCCCCTTTCCCTGCAAATAGTTAGCTTAATGCAGCCTAAAACCTAAAGGCAAGACTTGGAGCCTTCCCGAGACTTTCCCAGAAGTTGCACTCGAGCCGTTTCCAGCTTCACTCAGGGCCACCGCCGTAAAAGATCTGGATGAAAAAGATGTGAAAACGAGACCAAACGTTGCTCTGTTCTTTTAACATATCAACCCTTTGGGATTACAGTAGACAAAGGCAACATGGCAGTTTCCTGTTATACAGGGGAGGAGGAAAAAGGGGTGGGGGTTGCAGGCTGCAAAAGCCAGTCGTCTCCCACCTCACCATGGTCCATATGAAATAATGTAGGCAAAAGGGCAGGAGAGAAAGAGAAGACGAAAAAGAGAGATTTGCACTCCAGGCTATCACTTTTTCGCCTCTGAATACACGGACAGGAAAAGGGAGCTCAGCTGTCAGAAACTAGACTCCTGATTTTGCAGGGAGATCGGCTAAGCTGCTGGAGAGAAAAGTGACACGGGGGGGAGAAAGAGAGACCCCCATAAAGTGCCCTTTTGCTGCAGCCTTGTTTTTACCTTATAAGGAGCAAACCACCCAGCCCAATAAACTTCACACTCGTCCATAACTTCCAGCAGAAAAGTGAACTCGAGAGTTGTGCAAGGGGCTCCCTGCACAGAGGACTCAATACGCCCCTCTTGCACAGCTTAAATCTGAACACGCGAGCCCACAATTTCCAGGCTTACCATAATGAGTCTGGATGCTTCCTTGATTTCAGCAAAACAGCTGCTTTCCCTGCTCCCAGCAAATTTATACCCCCGCAAGAACTGACTCCACCTGAAGACGGACTCTTCCGTTCATTTAAAGCAACAGAGGCACCCTTTAAAAAGTTTTCAGGAGAAGGTTGAAATTCACCCAAGCAGCCGACTGCTGGTTTGGCTCTAGAAAGCTGCCGTGCATGAGGGGTTTGGCATCAAAGGACTGCCGGAAAAACCCCATGCGGTTCATCCAAGTGCCTCCAGGCAGCCGTGCCTTGCAGAGCCTTGGGCTGGGCAGAAATTCAACTGGTCTAGGCTTTATGGGAAAGCTTCAGGGGTTTCATGTCTGTCGAACAGCGAGGTAGGGCTGTTTCTAGTCTTTCGGGGTTTGCGAGCACTTTCGCTCGCATCCTCTCCCTGCGAGGGTTATCCACGCGCTGGAGGTGCCCGGTTGGGCTACGGCGGTGGGCTGCCAACCAAGACAGCTCAGCAACTTCAGTGGGTGCTGCTTAGAGCGGCCGGGTGACTAGCCGCGTCCGGCCACTTCCACGCCGTGAGGTCAGCTTCCGGCCCTCGAAGTGCCGGGCTGACCGCCGGAGCCCCAGCTGGTTTGGGCATGGCTCCCCGCCACCTGTACCTGCTCAGGCTGCCGGGTCACCTTCAGAGGTGCTTCTCTGCTGCCACACTTGCCAAACAAACTCCCCAGACTGGCCTGCCTTGCTACGCTGGCATCCTTTTGGCACGAGGCAAAGACCTCGCTTTTCTGCCCAGCATTTTAGAGACCTTGTTCCAGGTTTTCACGTGACTTTGTAGATTCCTCTGCCGTTAGTTTTGCATTATATGGTGTTTTGTTGTTCTAAATATTTAGGCTGCATTGTTTCTTTTTAACTGCATTTTAAAATGGCAGTTTAGATCTGAACTGGTTGTAGTCCAGCCAGACAATGGCAGTTATTGGGCAGATTAGAAATATGCCATAAATAATAATTATTATATTTATATTCCACCTTTTCTCCAGAAGGACTCCAGGGTGGCTTAATTAAGCCTCTTCTTTATTTTATCCTCACGACAACCCTGTAAAGTAGGTTAGCCTAAGAGTCCTTTGCTGACCCAAAGTCACAGGGGGGTGGGAGCTTCACGGCCACGTAGGCGCTAGAACTCAGTTCTCCTGTGCCTCAGTCCACCCGTCCTGGTTGCCCAACCGGTGTTGTGGGCCTGGCTGTCCCAGGCTAGGGAGCCATGGGCTCCTCCTAGACTCCGCTTCGGGAGCACTTCATTGTGCGTTGTGTGTTGGCTCGCACTTGGGCTGCTCCCGCCTGCCCGTTCCCTTCCTGGACTGAAATCTTGGTGCTTGATCCGCCCTGTGTTCCGACTTTGAATTGTTCAGGCCCAGGGCTGCTTCTGTCAGAGTGGAACATGGTTTCTTCTGGAGTTAGAGCCCCCATCCTTGTGACATCAGAAGCACAAAGTGACCGGCAGGTCCCTGGACCAAGGGGCTTAGAGTCTAACACCCCAGCAATGCGTGGGTGGGAAAGACAGCCCCACACATCCCTGGGGAGGAGCAGGGGCTTGGTTCTAGGCCATTCTTTACTTTCATGAGGTCCCTGTGAGTTGCAAGATTTGTGCATTAACACTGCAACTGAAAAAACAGTATGGCTGGCTTCAGCCAATGCAACAAACCATGGTGGTTTTTTTACCACTGCAGGTCTTTTGTGTTGTCTGAACCTAGTCATGATATTTACCACGGGAAATGTGGTCTTTAGAAACCATGATCAGAAACAATGGCTTGTTCCATGGTCTCTCTCTACCACCATGGCTTATTGTGTTTTCTGAACCCCAGATCATGGTTTCCATGGCCCTGGTATGTGACTACTACAAAGTCCTCTGGACAGAGTGGCAACTGCAGGAAGTACTCCGAGCATCCAGCCTCTATGTGTGGACCAATGAGGGAGAGGCAGGTGATACGGAAAGGAAGGAATGCAGCTTGGAGTTGAATTTCAGGTGCAGTGGCGGATGGGATACATGCCAACGGCGGGAGGACTGAGTGGGAAGGTGGAAACCACAGTAACACAGAAACCACTTGGTCGTGTGTCTGGTAGGTCATGGTAAAACCATGCAGCCCGTGGTAACCATGCAGGGCGGCTTGTTGTCTTGTGTGAACACAGCCTGTGTGTCATGCAGTGAGCGCCTTTGTTGTTTGGTCCCGAGTTCAGTGGGGTCTACCTCTGACTGGAGTTGAAAAGCCCTTCCTATTTTAATCATTCAAGAAGAATTTAGCGCATCTAGTAGGAGAACGCCGTGGGGATTCCTTCCTGTCGTGGTTGGTCCTGGGAGGGAGGCGACTTCCGTAGGCGAGATGGAGGAACTGCATGGGCCGGATTAGGCTCGCGGTCCACAGGGGTTCACCATCCCTGCTCTATATGGGTTTATATTTTAACATTGGATGCTGGGCAATTGCTATTCTTATTTTTAGTTTTTCGACTAATTTGCTGAAAACTGTCTCGAGACTTTTAAGTATGGGATAGTATAGAAACGTTATAAATAAATAAATACATCGTGTACGTTTCTGGCCTTCGTAGCTGTGAAGGGGAAATCTGAAAATGCGTGCGCTCCACAGGGCTGGAAATGCCCCGGGACAAAGCCGCAGCGGCCTGCCTGGGGAGCCAGATGCACTCTGGGTGTTGCTGTGTACAGCCCAGCGTGTTCCTGTAGGTGCCCGCAAGACACCCTTTGTGAGTTTACCTGCTCACGGTCTCCAGCAGCTCGCCTTCCTCACCCTCGCTCTCGCTGCCCCTGCCAGCTCCTTGCTGATTGGGCTGGTGGCCAAGGAGGAAGTTGGCGGCAGCGCTGCCCGCCTTCTCTCTGCCACCCCATCGCCTGGGTTTGGGTGGGAGGCAGGGGAACTGCTGTCTTGCAATGGTGGCGAGGGGAGCAGCTCTGGGAGCTCCCTTGGCAGGCACCCCAGCCCACCCGCCCCCATGCCAGCCCTTCCTCTGCACTCCCCCTCCCCTCTTTCCTCAGCACGAGCACCTCCGCCGCAGACCTGGGCCAGGGGCCCTGCCGGGGAGCTGCGGGGAGCCTGGGTTAAGCAGCCGGCTACCAGGCCGGTCTTGACGAGGAGCCTGAAACTGGCCGTCGGGGTTCTACGAATGAAACACTGCCCTTTCCATGGGCTCGCATGCCCCAGAAGAAAGACAGACGCAGCGCCAGCAGCCCCTTTAAAAATAACAGGCATGTCTTAACAGGTGGCCACCCAGACATGGGGATGGGCGGGAATGTGGCTGGCTGGGAGGACTTCGGAGCGACACCACGGGTGGGAGAGGAATGCGTGCCAGGCAGGCAACCGCCTCGGTCAGGACAGGGAGCGGGGCGGGCAGACAAAGGACTCCGCGGGCAAACAGCGGTGCCATGGCTGCACCGGCTGGATGCCCACAGGACGCGCTCGGGAGCAGAGGCGCCTCTAGGCAGGGGGCTCCCAGCGTCAGCGGCCGAAGGCATCAAGTATTCATTCTGCCTCCCACTGAAGAGATGGGCAGAGCAGCAACACCGAGCTCGCCAGAGTTCTCGCAATTCCGTCTCAAAGCTCACTCCAGCCTGACTAGGTGTCAGGTTGGAGCCCGATTTCTTTTCTTTCCATGCAAAAATCCATGTGTTTTTCTAAATGGAAACATCGGTTGTGCCCGTCTTCAAAATGTATGCATTCCTCTTCCGTAGATCAAAGGCTGATTGTGCGCACTTTTCAAAAGTGTGCATTTTTTCATGGAGACTTTTCAAATGCATGCTGTCCAATACATTTGCGGGGTCTGTGAATCGCGCTGCCAGGTCAGAGTCCGTGTTCAGTCTGGAATGTCCTAATCAAAAATGTGCTCCAGGTACTTGCTTATAGATCCCCGTCGCTGCGATGTGCCGTCATGCTGCCTCCCACATGTGGCCCTGTGACTGAGGGACCCTGCAATGCCCCGACTTGGCAGCCCTGCTCAGCTCTTGCGGACTCGAGGCGGTGGCTTCCACTGTGGAACGGACCCGTCCCATAGCTGGCCTCCCGCTTCTCCCGCTTCCATCTTCCTAGCATGATGTCTTCTCCGGTGAGGTCTGCTTCCTCGTGCAGTGCCCGAGTGTAACAGATTCATACATCTCTGCTCTCCCACCCTATGGATTTTCCATGGTAAGAAAAAAGAGAAAAGCAAGGCACTGGGAGAATATGGGGCGGGGGGGGGGTGTAGAAAGCAGAAGAAGTCGGAATCCTGCACCCCACGTCACCCTGCCTGAAGGGGCCTTGCTTCTGAGTAGACCTGCTGTGGGCCGAGTCACTGCATGCAAAGGCACGATGAAGGCAGGGAAGGAGTGCGAGCACTTATAAGGACAGTCACGGATTTCTCAACCAGTCTTTCGCATGAGTCAAAACACTGAACCAGCTCTGGCTGCTCTTGTCAATTTGGAAGGCATCTAGCCAGAAAATTTCCAAGGATTAAGTTAAAACCATCTGTTCCAAAGCTCTGCAAGCCGCTGCATCTCTGCAGAAGAAATCAAGCCGGGGCGAGGGCGGCCCCACCTCCCGCTCCTCGGGCCTCCTCTGCTGCAGGCCGGCCCCGCGGCCGTGGGCACATTCCGCTCTCGAGGCCTCTTGCAACGGCGCTGTGGGGATGAGCCGACCTACCCGGCAGGGGGGTTGCTAGGCAGCATGGGACTTGTAGTCCCACCCATCTGGAGGGTGTCAGGTTGAGGGAGTCTGTTCTAAGGCTCACTGAAATGGCTGATGCGATGCTCTCCATGCACTGGACGATGGAAGAGGCTTAGCTGTCAGATCAAAGCGCTCTTGCCAGACCGTTTAGGCTGCACATTTCAGGCACTGCCTGCATCCTTCTGCTTCTGGAATATCATCATCTTCTGCCTGCTGGTGCCCCTTCACTGTGTGTGTGTGGGGAGGGTGTGGGGGACATTTTTCATGGGAAACTTTCTCGGGGCTGCATGCCAGCAGCGAACGGGGCTGCCGACAAAGTGGGTGGGCAGCCCCATATATGGACAGACCTAGCCCATTCCTTCACATCCCCGAACCCTGGCGGTTCGTAGGAATCAAGTTTAGGTGGAAGACAATCTTACAATTCCCCGGTGCGGCCTGGGGAACGCTGGGAATTGTAGGGGGTCTTCCCTGTTCGGGATTGTCCCGACAGCCTTTTATGCATCCAGCCCCCTTCGCTCTCCCCTCATCTCTGTTTCCCCTTTCACTTCGTCTGCCCTTGCTTGAGTGGCAGTCTTGGGAAAAAACTCCCTTTTGTGCAAATTGATTTGTGTGAATGTGGCATCTCGAGCCTAAGTATTGGGTGTGTGTGGAGAGGTGCTCAGTGGACCAAAACGGCAGACGGGGGGTGTCCCACCCGTGTCCTCTCGAGCATATGGGCAGGGCGTCCGCTTTGCTTCTTGTGGGCTTAAAGCCCAGGCACGTTGGTGGCCGGGGGCTCCCCTCAGCCGGGACACCTGGCCGGCTTGTCAGCCCAGGTGCCGGCGGCGTCATGCAGCTCAGGGTTCCCCGTGCTGGGGGAAGGCTCCACTGGCCTGCCCTCTTCCCAGTCGGGGGGGGGGGTCTGAAAGCCACCGGATGTGGACCCTCTAAAGCAGAACCAACAAATCAGTTTCTGCAATAGCAGGAAGCAAAACACGGAGGCAACACCTGAAAACATGGGTCCTCAGACTACAGGCCGCGGGACGGATCTGGCCTGTCATGGCCATCCACCTGGCCTGCGCTGGGAGGTGTTGGCTTGCTCGCTCGGAGATGGTTTTGGACTCGCTGGGTGATCTCCGAGCGAGCGAGCCACTGCGCGCGCACCCGATGCCGCCTCATGCGCACCTGACGGCACCTCCCCGGCCTGTGCCCCCAGGCACCCCACCTCACCGGCCTGCGAGGGTCACCACAGCCTTTCAACTTGCCCCCTATTCGAAAAGTTTGAGGACCCCTGCCTTAAAGGGTGTCTTAAAGATGTGCTTTGAAAGCGTCTGCGCAAGGGCCACAGAAAAGGGCCTGTCCTTGGTTCCTGCCCATCCAGGGGTTCTCTTCAGAAACAGGCCCCGTTTATTCTACTGGGGAACATCTTGGATAACTCCCAAATGTTTTGATAGTGGTCCAGCTGTGCACTGGAATTTGCCTTCCCAGGCCCCTAGAAGTATCATTTCATTGGGGGCGGGTGTGCATGAGACAGAGGTGCTGAATTCACACACGACGAGCCATTTTGGAAAATGTGCAGCCTGGCCTGGCGTTACGCGTGTCCCGTGTTGCTGCGTTTCTGTGCCGTTCATGCCACGCTTCTGCCACTGAGTCTGGTGGCCTCGGCCGCCACTTGTCTGCCCCCCACCGGCAGCTGGTTGGAGGGCCAGCTTGGCACCGCTTCCCCCCCGCTCTCCGAGCGCTGCCTTCCCAGTGTTCCGCATGGGGGCTCGGCAGGGGGGGCTGTTGCAAGGTGCCACCGCCAGCGACAGCGACTTTGGAGGTGGCTCTCTTGGCCCTCCGGCCTGCGGCACTTTGAAACGGCTCTTTATCCCGCTCTGGGAGCCAGGGGTCTCCTCGTGTGGAGGCTGCCTTACCCAGCCTGAGGAGCACAGAGGTGGTGCGTAGGCAGGAAGCCCTGTGCCTCCTGCTCCGTCGTCCGCCCTTCCCACCAGCCTTATCTTGTCCTTGACATCCCTAAGGACTCGCAACAACCCCCACTGCGTCCTCCCACCGCCCCACAACTGTGGGACGAACGCTGGCCGAACAGCCTGCCAGAGAGCTTTTCTGGGCGAATGCCCACATGGGCTGCCGTGGGAAACTCTTCCTGCCCGGACCCACCACCTCCATCCCTGGCATGGGGGCCCGTGCCGATGCCCTCCGTGCACGGGCGGGGGGGGCCTTGGAGGCCAACGAGGGAGAGCCCAGCGATGCAGGCGGGAGTGAAGCATGCCGGGATTGATTCTGCGCACGCACGGGAACCGCATGCATGTGTGAAACAGGACACGAGGCGAGAGACCATGCCGCATGGCTACTGCTCAGCATGAGGTGGGGGGGGGGACAGGTCTGCACAGCACAAGAAGCCACGGGGATTTCTTAGCCGTTTTGGTCTGCTATGCCGTCTGAACGGTTTGGCCCCGATGGCTTCCTCGGCCCCTTCCAACTCCCTGCTGCCCCTGCTGTGCTAGGATTCTATGACCAAGAACTTGACACGGCTTTAACGTTTCTATGCGCCACGTTCTATGGCCGTAACTTCCAACGCTTTTGCCTGACAGTGGAATTGAAAGAGGCACGTACAGCAGCAAGGAGGTGGTGACAGGGTGTAAACGATTCCAAAGAGGCAGCAAAGTCTAAACATGTTGTCTGGAAGGGAGACGAAAGCGGTGTGCTGGTAATTCATCTCAGGCCAGGACTCTTTCCGGACCTGCCAGAATTGGCATATGGCAAGAATGATGCTGGACGCGGCCACCGGAGCTGCGGAAGCAGGGCCAGCCGCACAGCGACTGGCAGTCGGTGCGCGTTCTTGTGCTCAGCGACGGTGGCTGGTACGTGCCACAGCCCAGCCGCTGCGGGCGTTGGTCCCAAATCTGGAAGCCTCGAGGGCGCGAGTCTCCCTGTTGAGAAGGCCTTGGAAGAGGCAGCCAGCGAAGCAAGGTTCTCATGCGGCGCCCATGCAAACCACACAGGTTTGATACTACTCATTACACCTTCTCTTCCCCCCACGCCGCTCCATCCCCGTTCTGGTGGCCTGTTCTTGCTCCAGTCCGGTCAGGCTCCGGCTAGTTTCAGCTGCCCCATCTTTGCCTCTTCTGGTATCTGGGAGGGGTCGCGACCTTAGCTGACATGGGGCTTGGCTGTCATTATATATGTGATGAGGGGGCGGTTTGTGATTCGGGCGAATGTCTATCAACACCCCTGCAGATTAAACTCTGCTTTGTTCCATCCATGTGCACGTTACCTGGGACCCCGTACCTGTTGAGCCTGCATTGACCTAAACTGCTGATGTAGCTGAAGGGGGGGGTGGGGAGCAGGGTCAACTGTTTCAGCCGAAGGAAACCTTCATGTCCAGGGAACAGTTTCCCCCTGCTCCAGATGCAAGGACAGATTTGAGAACAAAAAGACAGGTGCATTTGTATCAGTTGTGTGCCTGTCCAAAAGGCATCTGCCAAATGCCAGGAACTGGCTCCCCTGATTTAAATGCCCTCTTCACGCCACCTCAGAGGAGCCAGAAGGGTGGAGCAGCCCATGTATTCATGGCCTGAAGCGAGGCTTGGCGCTGGGCTGCGACTGTGCTTTTGCCGTTACATCAGCAGACGCTCTTTTGCGGGCCTCCGATCCCAATCGAAAGAATGGATTCTCCCCTTAGGATCCAGGGACACGTAGGTCTGCCCATGACGGCGGCTCAGGGTCCACCATGGCGTCCCAGGTCAAGGACCTTCTCGACCACGCGGGAACAGCAAATGCGCCTCCGGCAGGCAGGCCCTGGGAAGTCCTGCCGGGCTCTCATCCCCACTTGGCTTTGGGCCAGGCACTGCCTCTTAGCCCAACCCGCCTCACAGGGGTTAAAATTAACAGGAGGAGGAGAGTTATGCAAGCCACCTTGAGCACCTTGACAGGGAAAGGGATGGGATATACATATAATAAAAACCTAACAGCAACCAGATGCTTCAGGGAGATGGATCTGATTGTGGTGGGAAGATCTGCCCTTGCTTGCTCTCAGTCACTGCTCAAGTTACCTGTGGGCAAGAGGGGTTCTGGCCCCATCACTTGTCGAGATCCCCCCCCCCCCACTGCTGTTTTTGGAAGGCCAGAGGCGTGACTGGGGAGCTAACTGGCAGGGAGGGCCTTGGGGGATGGAGTGGGGAGGGACCTCCCCCTGCCCCAGGATCTCCCCACTCTTTTCAGGGCCGTTTGTCAGATCCGGTCTCTGAAGAAAGCTGCCCTTGCAACTCTACCCTGAAAGCGCATCTTTTGCTTTGGTGCCTGATCTGGCCCTGAGGCGCATTCTTCAGGTGAAGTCATCTTTGCCCGTTTGTTTGTTTCCCGCTGTTGGGTTGGTGCTACGTAAGGCTCTAGCTTGTGAAAACAGCCATAAACTGCTAGAACTGACAGCCACCTCAGATTTAACAGAGCTATAAAGTGCCAAAGGGCTGCCTCTCACCCTTGAAATCTCCAGAACATGCTGGAAGCAACGAAGGAGAGTAATTTGCTAGTGTCTCCGTGCACAGAACAGCAGAGGAGGGAACTTCCGCGACTTGGTACAAAGAAGAACAGAGTGTCAAAACCGTTATCATGTCACGTAGTGGGTGCCGTAAATGTTCCCAGCTATGGAGCAAAGAGCAGAGTTAGGCCAAATAACTCGAGGGGGCTGTCTCTGCATTAGGGTCCCTTCTGTGTACGAGAGAGCCGAGTGTCAGCACTGATGCAAAACACACTGATCACCGCTGGGGCACCTGCTCACGAATGAATGCAGCATCACTTCCGCTGGGTTGTGAATGTAATCGTGGGTCACACACGCACGAAGCTGTGGGAAGATGAGGAGTTGGAAAGGTGGGTGTGCAAGAAAACGGCCCTTGGAATTGCATTGGTTTTCAGGTTTGTTCTTTAGCTCAGTGATGTGCAGGTTTGCTGGATGGAAGGCATGAAGGACGGCATTTCTCCAAAATGGAAACAAAATCAACAGCTCTTTCTGACCCCTCGCATAAAATCCTGGAGGGGGGAGAGAAGAGGGGGAGACTATGATGCGGTTTGTGGGTGTCCCCCCCCACTTTCCTGTGGCAAAGGCATTGGGATCAGCCTCCCCCCCGCATTGCTCTCCACACAAAAGCAATTCCTGTTGAAGTCAATGTGATTCACTTCTAAGTAGGCCATGGAAGACAATTTGGTTGACAAAAGCATGCATGCTCAGCCAGGAAAAGTTCTTGCAAACTTTGTTTTTTTAAAGGACAGGGAGGGAAAGGTGGAAGTGGCCGAGAGCGAGAGCGAGAGGGGGGCCTGCTGTGTGAAGGAGACGGGCGAGTGAGCAATGGAAGGCCGTCATCAGAGTCGCTCTCGTTTTGCCAAACCCCCATAGGAAACACCCCCTTTTCCTCTCAGCCGCTCCTGCTGGTCCCAGAACAGCGGTACCAGTTCAGCAAACACTCACTCGCACACACACTCCAGGGAGAAAACCACAAGATGCAACAGGAGTTGTGTTATAATTGGCCTGGGATGGAATGGCAAAGAGAGAGCAGGGGGAACAGGTTGGGCTGAGCATGCTGAATCGGGCACTGCGATGCTGCTAGAAATGCCGGGCATCGAGTGCCCGTGGCGGTGAGTAATTTCTAATATATGGGATGCATTCCAGGCATGGCAGTAACGGTGGATGAGTCTGTCCAGAGGTCAGGCCCTCTGATGGATTCCTCCATGAGCACCACAGGCATGCACTGAAAAGAGGCAAGGAAAATGAGGCATAGAATCACAGAAGTTGAAGGGGGCCATGAAGGCCATCAGGTCCACCCCCCTGCTGTTGCAGGACACCAAGTCGCACCATCCCACTCGGAGGGCTGCCCAGTTTCTTTCTGAATGCCTCCAGTGTGGGAGAGCACCCACCTCTCCGGGCAGCTGGTGATAGAGATGTTTAAGCGTGGAGGAAGTAGAGGGAGACATTTTGCCTCTCCTCCCATACCACTTGAACCCGGGGTCATCCCACGAGGCTGACTGGTGGGAGGTTTAGGACAGATGATGGGAAGTCCTTCTTCACCCAGCGTGTAATTATACTATGGAATGGTGCCGTAGGAAGTGGTGCTGGCCACCAGTCCGGATGACTTTAAAGGGGGACTCATGAGGGAAGAGGCTCTCCGTGGCTACTGGCCCTTCTGGCCAAGTGCGCCCTCCTTGACCAGAGGTGACGTGCTTGAATACAGCGGCTGCTGAGCAGGTTGGGCAGGGGGAGGCCTGGCCCGCATCCTGCTGGACGGAGCCTGTGGGCAGCTGGTTTGCCACTGTGGGTACGGAGCGCTGGACTGGACGGGCCTCGGCTCTGACCCAACAGGGCTTTTCCCATGCTCTTATAGGATTGCCATGCGGATGCTGCAACGCGGCGCCTCAAACTTGGTTTGGAGGGATGGACACCTTTTTGGTTAATGTGCTTTAATCGGCTATGTTTTTATTTGCTAAGTTTTGATCAACTGAATTCTACTTTTGTTATTTTGCCTATATTTTATCATGAGCCACCTTAATCATTATTTCAGTGGAAAGGCGAGACAGAAATGTGAGATACAAAGGAATCTATAATAAAGGCGGATATGTCTCTATCTGCCCCTCAGAGCCATCTTTACAGTGCTCTAGCCTCTTTCTTCTGCCAAAAACCTTCTGGAGCGGCGTTACAATCTAAAGGACACAATACAAATGGAAAAAGACTGGCAGGAAGAGGAAAAGGAGAGCAAAATCCAGCAGGTACTAATTTTTGCTGACTGAAACGCTCTCCGGTGAGGTCAATAGGAAGATGTTGTCTCAGCAGGGAGCCAATGCCAACGGAAGACTTATGTGGGCAAACATGACCTGTCGTGTGGTCAGTGCTGCCTCTTCTGGAGGAGCTGGCTGTGTTAATGGGCCCGAGTCTTCTGCAAGGCTGGAGCTCCTGCCAGGGAATCCTGCTCTGAGCTGGTGGACGATGACAGGGCTGTGTCCTCTGGACAAGAGAGCTGCAAACAAGACCGATTGTCCTATCTATGAGAAAGCAGCTTGTGCCTCATCCATATCCACACCCTCTGCTGCACACCGGGAGGCCCAAGGACTCCAGAGTCATAATAAGAAAGAACCAGCCCTTCGAAGATCTGAAAAATGTATTGTTTGTGGAAGGGCTGTGTGAACGTTCCAGCACTGGAGCAACTCCCTCTGGTCCCTGCCAATGTTATAGGAACCCTAGCCTATTGTGATTACAGCCAGAGGCAGTCTTGTATAAATGCTCGCATGCACCCACGATTTTCTTGTAAAACACATCTGTGCATTGGCTAGGCATGCCCATATCTAGTAATATCGCTGTCCCACTACATGGGAGGCAAATAATAGCCCTCCATCTCCGAGTTGCCAGACCTGCTGTTTGGGCTGCCTGGGGCTGTGGCTCTTGGCCAGATGAAAATGTTTACATGGAATGTATGGAAATACTTAACACGCTAGCCCAGGAGTTGGTGAAAGTCAGCAAAACATGTCAGCCCAGTACGATATCGTAATGCGGTTTCTGAGGGGAGCTAGCATAGTGCACTAGGCAGTCCATGACCCCACGTGAGTGCCAAGGCATAAACATACAACTCAGTAGTACCAACACTCCAAACTGTACACTTTGGCATGGGAGCGATGCTAAAACAACAAAACCAGTCAAAACTGCTCTGCACCAGATGACATTCATTTACTGCGTCTAAATGTAGGTTTCCTCCCCGCTTTCTCTTCAGTGCCCTTCTGTGGAGAAAAGAAACTTGAGATAGATGTTTTTTTGCCGAAACTATTCACTGCAGTGAATGAAATCGGTGATAGTACCTGAGAGAAGGCCTTCTAACTTTTGTAAAGCCACATCATGTACATGAGAAGTACAGGGGGAGGGAGGGGAGGACGCATCGGCCTCTGCCCAAGATGAAGGAAGGCCTTTTCTAAGGTAGCTTACATCCATTGCTTCCCCCAGGATAGCCCCGTGCAGGCTCTTCTTTACAGCCTCCAGAGACCAGGGAAAGGGCTAAAGTTCTGTGGCAGAGCATATGTGCTGCTTTCAGAAAGCTCCAGTTTCAACTCTGGGCATCCCCAGTTAGAAACAAGTGATGGGAAAGTCCTCCACCTGAGTCCATGTCTCCCAGTGGCGCTATCAGAGCTGGCTGGGAGCCTTGGACAGATCCAGGTTCTAACCCCCATGTGGCCCTGAAGCTCCCCGCCTGACTGTGAGTCAATCATGGACTCGCAGCCTAAAGCACCTCACAGGGTGGTGGTGGTGAGGATAAAATGGAGAGAAAGATTAGGTAGGTAAGCTGCCTTGCGTTCCTTGCAGGAAAAATGGGATATAAATATCATAAAGAAAAGCAGAAAAATATAAGAAAGTCTGGGCCAGATAGACTAAGAGCCTGACCTGGTGGACGGCATCTTCCTGAACCTTTGCACAAAATCTGTACCTCTGCACAATTTAAGCTCTAGGATCGCAAGCGCTTCTCTTTTGCAACAAAGCCACCATTTTCTGATGCACAATGAACCATATGCCTCAGCAGTTGTACCGATTTACCTCTGGGCCGCCTCATTGGACTGTGAAAAGCCAGAATGCAACAGAGGGGAAGGTCTTCATTGTGATAGGGGAGCTGGTGAGAGTGCTGGACGCGGGAGGGTCGGGCTCTGGTCCCTGCTCAGCCATGACACTCAGAGGGTGACTTTGGGCCAGCCATTCATTCTCAGCCAAGCCACCCATGCAGGGTTCTTGTTGTGAAGATAAAGGAAGTGTGGGAGGAATATGTAAGTCATCTTGAGTTCCTTGCAAGAGGAAAACAGGTGCAACATGAATGCAACGTGGTGATAATGGTGATGCTCAAACAAGAGCCTCAATACGAAATGCTAAGTGGAATCCACTCTGGCGTAAGGAGGATCGTGTGGTTTGTGTCTAGGAATGGAAAGAACTCAGTTTCAGGTGCATGCAAAGGGCAAGGTCCATTCTGAAAACCTTTGTCTACCTGGACAGTGAGCCACATTCCCCTTTTGTCCAAACTGGGCCAACTTGCTATGCTGCCTTTGCTCTGCTAGTTCTGCTGGCGGGAAACGTTGTGGTTCTTATCCAGTATTCCCTTGGCCTTTGAATAAGGACATTTTTATTTATGCCCTGTTTTAACCATTACAGATTGCTCTGTCTGAAACAGCCATTTAAAACAATAAACCTTGCCGCAAATAAAAGCAGGAACATTAAAAACAAGACTAGCGGCGCCCCACGCACCCTGCAGCACCCACCAATTTCTCTCCCCATATGCTTTTGGGTCCCCAGTGGAGTATCACTGCAGTGTGAAGGAGGCCCAGAGGCATAACGAGAGAAAGATGACTGCAGGCACTCCCAAATTCCTCAGCAGTATGTAATAGTTTCCTTTTAAAAAATTAAGATCTCGTTGTCAGTCCTGGGGGGCCCTGTGGCATTTAATCCACCATGCAGGGTGCGGATGGCCAGCCTGCCCAGAAATAATTCCTGCGGAACACAATGGGGTAAATGGTTTTAGGTTGAAGGATGATCCCCAAGAAAAGGCCCCCTTCCTGCCTTTCAGCTCATGTCACTTTGGAGGTAACTGGCTGATATAAACCAAGCCAAGCCTGGAATTAGCAGGCGATTATCTCATGCAAAGAGGTTATAGTAACACACCCATGGATGGCAACCCATAAAGCAAAACGAAGCCTCTAAACTCTGCTGACTTCAGGCACAAAAGAGCAAAATCAACAAGTTTATTATTATTATTTGTCCAAAGTGCCACTTGTGGCTTGTATAAAAATGCTGCTTCATTTTCCCCTTCTACAGTGGGAAGAACAACTGTCATGTTTTTCTGACCTGCATTAATGGTCTCTTAAGTAACAACTGTTGCATCATTTCAGGAAGTTTTTAAAAAAACGGACCTACGAAATGATTTTTGTAATGATCTAGCAGATTAGCTTGGGTTTTCTATGTGAGGAAAGTTCTGAATATCATTTGGGGGTCAGGTTTTTTTTCTTAATTTGCTCAAGGATAGGCTAGACATGCACGTAATAGGCATGTCATGAGCGGAGCCGGCTGGAGCCAGGGGCCAGAATAGATGGCCTGGGAGACCCCTTCTAACTTCCTCTATTTCTGTGTTTCTATGTTAATCTATGAGGCAAACAGACGCACCTGGAGTGCACAAGAGTTGTGGTGACAGCCAGTATAGTGTAGGTAGGACTGGAACTGGACTCTGGGAGACCTGGGTTCTAGTCCTCACTGGATCATGAAGCTCACTAGTGATTTGGGGCCAGATGCTCACCCTCAGCCTATCCTACCTCACAGGCTTGTTGTGAAGGTAAGATTGAGAGGAGGAGGATTATGCATAGCACCTTGAACTCATCAAAGGAAAAACGTTGAGATTAAATAAATAAAAATCACACCTGCCTAGCCACCAAGTCAAATTCTGTGCTAGGGAGTATTTTGAAAGGACGAAATGCTTGTTCCGTCACCCTTTTCTCCAAAACAAAGATGCAGCCACATTTGCCCTACAGTGCAGAGTTCTGCCTCACATTCTTAAGTCTGCCCCATTCAGGAGAGGATATGAGAGAGATGGAAAAGGTGCAGAGAAGGGCAACCCAAATATGCACAGAACCTGCCCCCCTCTAACTCCCAGAAAGCTTCAGCTTTGGGGCAGTATAGAAATAAGAATTCCTGAGCCATCTCCTTTCTAAGCGGCTTGCATCATGTGAGCCGCCCTGAGGCTTCGGCGAATGGGGCAGCATAGAAGTCTCCTAAATAAATAAAATAAAATCATGGTGGCTACTTTATGAATGGAAGCTCAGCAGGAGGATGGGCTTCTTGTCCTGCTTGTGGCCTTTCCGTAGGCATTGAGGTCGCTATTGCAGGTAGGAAGATGCTGGATCTTTGGTCTGTTGAAGGTATTCTGAATACCTTCTGTAAGGCTTAATTGCACTGCAGATATAAAGCAGGTGGAGCTGCCCAGGAAGCTCAACTGGAAGCCTCTGCTGGTGCAGAATAAGTCTTCCTGGGAGGAAGATATGACGGTTATGCATCTGATCAGTAGCCTGAATATTTCTGCATGCAATTTCAAATGCTCTACATTTTATTTGGAAAATATACTATTCCTCTGGGAAAATGTTCAAGCGGTGTAAACAAAACAATATTTTAAACATTAACAAAACCATGGCTGATAAAGGTGCTTTGGCAGGCACTGCAAACAATAGTGTTGCGATTGCTTGCACACGATTGCTCTGCTGGGCATGTTGGATGGAAGTAAGAGCCAGTACGGTGTGAGGGTGAAAATGCTGGGCGATCGGGGTTCTAGCCTTTGCTCTGCCCCCAACCCCACCGGGTGCCCCGGGGGCCAGCCAGACTCTCAGCCTAACCTGCCTCACTGGGTTCTTTTGGGGATAAAATAAGAGACACGAACCTTGGAAGGCACCTTGGGTTCCTTGCAAAGGGAAAAAAGGAGTGGGATGAAGCCAGCAATAATAATGCTAATAACGCAACTCCCAGCATACCCCACCCAGTTATTCTGGTGGTATAGGCCTTTCCCCCCCCTCCCTAAACATGCCCAGGATTTGGCCCTAAACGCTTTTAAAGTACAAGATGCATAACTGTCAGTACTTACATAAAATAGCAATATGGCAATTGTCATTACATTGCATTTCTATCCCGCCTTTTTCCCCTTTTGCGCGGAACTCGACGCGACGGGTCTGGTCCTCCTCCCCGTCACGAAACCCTCACAACAACCCTGCGAGGTGGGCCGGCCCAACCTCACCCAGGGAGCTTCCGGGCCGAGTGGGGCCTGATCCCCCGAGTCCCCAGGCCGGCATGCCCAGCATCCTGCCGGTGGACCGTTCCTGAACGAGCAACAACGCGACGGAGGCCGCACGGGAGAGAGAAATCGGCAGGGCCGCCATCCCGCGGCCAGGCCTCTCCCCGACGTCGCCTAGCGACCGCCGGCGACGCTGATTGGCCGCGGCCGCTCCCGCCGCCATTTTCAAACCGCCCGCCCGCCCGCCCGCCGCCATTAACCATTCTCGGCCCGGCGCGGCGGCGAGGAGGAGGCGGGACGAGCCTGGTCGCGCCCGGCATGGAGCGCGTCCCTCTGGCGGAGAAGCCCCCTCTGCGGAGGAAGGGGCGGCGGCGCCCCGCGGGCAGGCCCAGCGCCGCCGCTCCTCCGAGGCGCCGCAGCAGCAGCGGCGGCAGCAGCGGCCACGACGGGGACGGCGCGTCGCCGAGCGAGGCCCCCGGCGGGGGCGAGCAGGCCGCGGCCGCCTGTGGGCGGTAAGTGCGGGCTGGGAGGAGCCTCCGCCGCCGCCGCCGCCGCCCGGGCCTCGCGCGCTCCTGCCCCGCCCGGCTCTCGGCGCTGCGCTGGGCGGCCCCTCGGAGGAGGGGGCGAGCCCTGGCTGCGAGGCAGCGTGCTGCGAGGAAGGTGCTGGGGCGCCACGGTCGGCCCGTGGGTGTCCCGAGGTGGCTGGGGGAATCCCTTGGCCCGATCCGGCCTCGGGGCCCTTGGGTGTTTTTAACCGGTTTGCATCGTCGTTTACATCTGTGTCCTGCCTTTCAGCCTCTTGCAAGGGACCCAGAGCAGGTGACACGGTTCTCCTCCTCGCCCTTTTAACCTCCCAACAGGCCTGCGAGGCAGGGGAGGCTGAGCGTCCCTGGCTGGGGCAATGAGCGCCGTGGCCTCAGCGGGGACTAGAACCCTGATCTCCCTGTCGCCTTTCCGTGAAGTGCGAGCCACTCATTCTAATGGCCTTACAAGGGAGGGTAAGGATTTCTGCAGGGTCGACTATCCATGGTGACTCGTTCCGATGCTTATATGCTACCTCCAAGATCCGAGTCAGTGTGCCTAGGTATATGTGGGTAGGGGCATGTTCTTGCTCCCAAGTCTTTTTTGTGCGTTTCCTGTGAGCTGCTGGGCCAGTGCCCAGGCGCTTCCAGTGTTTGTTTGTTTGTTTGTTTAAGATATTTATATGCCGTCCTGTTGCAAAAGCCTCAGGACGGCTTATACAAAAGAAATAACATAAAATATAAAATAAATAAATTTCCGACCCACACTGGCTGCAGTTAAAAACATAGAAACGACAATATTAAAACTTATTAAAATATTGCTGGAATAAAAAGGTCTTAACCTGGTGCCGAAAAGCAAATAATGACGTTATTTATGTTCATGCTACTCAACAAGTCCTTTTATTAATTATTTTATGTGCCATCGAATTGTCTTCAACCTTATGGTGTCCCCATTTATTTATTTAAAATTTCTCATAGACTGTCTGATTATTATAAAATCTTGAGGTGGTTTACATAAAAAGCCAAAAATATATATCAAAGCCACATTACAGCCATAAAATAGTTAAAAACTCCCCAGTGCCCACATTTTCTACAACCAATTAAAATACATTATTGATTAAAAAACGGGGAGAATGAGAAGGTTTTGGCTGGATGCTGAAACAAACAAAGTGCATCTCTCTGGAGATCCAGTCCTGTAATCAGGGCCCTATCACAGAGAAGGCCCTGCTGGCAACAGCCCTCTTGGCTTAAGGAGGTGCTCAGAGGAGGGACTCAGCAGCGGATCTTAGGGTCTGGGCAGGCTCACGTTCCCTTAGATAACCATGAATGAATGCTCCCCCCCCCCATGTCCTGGGTAGTCCTGCCCAGCTCTTGCAAATTCATGGCTATGGCTTCCTTTATGGCGTCAGTGCACCTCGTATGTGGCCTGCTGCTGCCGTGTTTGGTTTTCTGCGGCAGCACTTCTTCTCCAGGAACTCTGGCCTTCTCGTGGCGTGCCTGAACTTACGACAGCTTCAGCTTTGCCATTTCTGCTTCCAGGGAAAGTTCTGGCTTGATTTGCCGAGGCACTCCCGTTCCTTTCTGGACCATCCATAGCTTGTCATGACCCACACAGTCAAAGGCGCCGCTGCTGTAGTCTATAGAGCACAGGCCGATCGCCTTTGGAAATTCTTTGGTGCATTCCAGTGTCCATTATATATTTGTGATACGATCTCATATGCCTTTTCTGTTTTTTCTCGGAAACCAGCCTTGAACGTCAGGCATTTATTACCCCATATAGGGTGAAATGCTTCGTTGCAACAATATTGGCATCACTTTGCTTGCATGGGAAATTAGGACAATGGTCCTGTTGATACTGCACAACACGAAAAATATTCGGTAAATGGAGCAGTGCCATAGTGCTGCCATCAGGGTCTGACAGTGAGGTGATCCTAAGATTGGCCGGGCTCTTTAGTACAACACTTGTTGCTGTTTTAGAGTAGAATTTCCTTGATGTGTTTGGAAATTCTTTGGCAGGCATGGATCTTATTTCCTAATTGATTTAAAACATTTGTATCCCGCTTATACCAAGGGTCCCAAGATGGCGTTACAAGAAAGAGCAGCACAAATTAAATAGGATTTTACTATATGTTTTATATTCTATCATTAAAATAACCTTAAACTATTGGGTAAATAAAAGGGTGTTGGCCTGGCACCAAAATGAAAAAAGTGCCGGGGCCTGGCTCACCTCTCGGGAGCAAGTTCCACAGCTGGGGTGCTTCCACAGAAAAGGCCCTTCTCTGGGTAGCCACTCTTCTGACCTCTTCAGGGAAGACTCCTGAAGAGGGGCCATAGAGGATGAGCTTAGGGCTAGGGTAGGTGTGTATGGAAGGAGACGCTCCTTCAGATATCCAGGCCTCAACCCATTTGGAGCTTTACATGTCATGGTTAACATCTTAAATTGGGCCTGGGCTTCAATTAGTAGCCAGGGGTACAGGACTGGTGTCACGTGCTCACACCTGCTTCTTCCCGTCAGAAGCCTGGGCGCTCCATTCTGAACCAACTGAAGTATTTCAGGGACTGCGTGACGTACTGGCTGGCTGGGGGCAGGCTGGGAGTTGTACTCCCAAGACATTTGCAAGGTATCGGGCTGGAGGAGGCTGTCAAAATAAAGGCGGCAGCAGAGGTGCTCCACTGGGTCAGGCCCAAGGCCCATCCTGCCCTGCACCGTCTCGAGCGGCAGAGGATGCGATGCCCTTTGCGAAGGTCACGAGCACAACTGGCGTGAAAAGAACGCGCTCCTCTGCCACTCGACACTAATGGCCCAGGCCCACTGCTCAGCAGTGGAGCACACTGGGCGGCGCCTACCTTGGCACCCGCTCCAAAAGCTTTGGTGTGGGCAGCGGGATGGCCGCTGCTTCCTCGCCCCTGCCATCCGGCCGTGTGCTTTCCTGCCGTGTTCCAGCCCACGGCCGAGAGCCCCCTAAATTCCAGGGGCAATTTTCCCTGGGGGCAAGTGGGCAGCTGTTTGAGAGCGTGTGCCTGAAGCTCCTCGTGCACGTGGCGTGGTAGCTCTGTGATTGCCTGGATCTAAGCAGAAGGACCCTGTTGCAATTCCAGGTTTCTCTTGTTAGACAGGGTGTTGGCGTCTGGGCTTGGAAAAGACCCGTGTCTGAGTCCCTGAGCAGATAAGAGCGTGAGAGGCATCCTGGATCGGACTGGCAGATCCAGCCAGCTGCCCACAGGAGAAACAGAAGCGGGGCAAACGTGCGCCCCCCCTCTCCTGCCTGTGTTCCCAAGCCATGCTAGAATTGATAGTGATGTGGCAGAGAGGCTGAAGTCGACCATGCCGGGATGGGTGATTCTGTACAAAGCGTGTTCGTATTTAACAGTGCGAGCCTTGAAAGGCAGCGTGGCGCAGTGGTGAAGAAGGTGGGGCTGGGATTCGGGAGAGGTGGGTTCTACTCTCCACCCAGCCCTGGAGCTCACTGGGTTACTCTGAGCCAGTCATGTCAGCCCAATCTACCTCACAGGGTTGCTGTGAGGATAAGAGCAAGAAGGAAAGGGAAAAGCTGGGCTAGAAATAAAATAAGCAAGCCCTTCTCAGCAAATACCTTTGCTTTGTGAGAGGCCTTCTGGTTTAAGGAAGAAGAGCCTGAGTGAATAAAGCAGAGATCCAAGATAGCCCTGCAGTCTTAGCCTAACCCACAGGCATTATTATACATGCTCCAGAAGTTCCACCCCCTGCTTTGGAACAATGCACAGGCCAGGTTTTCCTTGGGAAACTGACTGTGGACCTAGGCTATGAGTGTGGCAGGGTCTTGACATGGTTGACTATCATTGCAGGTGGGGATGGGGGTTTCTTTTAGAAAGCTCCTCATGTTAAAGCCCCCTGCAAGTCACTAAGAAACGAACTTATTAGAATATAAAGAGAAAAGCTCTAGCTGAACCAGCTCCCGACAGTGTTAGGTGTTTTTGCTTGGAGTGGGGAGTTAGTTTGCTAGTCTGTCTGTAATCCCAGGGTGGATTTAAACTTGGTTTTTCTGTTCTGAGATGTATAGTCCATTTTATCGCCTCAGACCTTTGTCATTCCATTTTCACTACATGGGCAGACAAGACCTTGGATCTGAAATGCTCTTACTCTGCCAGATGGCTCTCTGTGGACATTTCCTCATCGCTCTCCAATTAAAATCCATCAACATCTACTTCTTTCAAGTAGGCCAACATTTATCAAGGCTTACAAGGCCAAAGAGTACTTTCTGTCGTCCCGCATTGGAGGCAGGGGAAGGTGCAGGCAGATGAGAACACAAGAGAAGCCATGGTAGATAAGACCAGTCGTCTGTCTCGTGCAGCGTTCTCTTCACACAGTGCCAGCCAGCTGCCCGTAGGAACCCACAAGCAGGACGTGGGTGCCACAGCATCCTCCTGCCTGGGCATGCTGGCTCTGATACTGCTGGTAGGAGAGAGCCATTGATGGCCATCCCCTCCCTGAATGTATCCAAATTCTCCTAAATTTCCAAGCCCACTGGCAATTTTCTAGATGAGAGGAGTCCCTGTAAAATCCCACTGGATGATCTCAGTTTGAGAGCCTCTCCAGATGGCTTCAGTGGAAGTTGTCCCATAGGATCACACCTGTTTCACTCAAGGGAAACTGATGGTGCCAGTTACAATTTGCCTGTGAATCATAGAACAGTAGAGTTGGAAGAATCCAAGAAGGGCACTGGGCCCAGCTCCCTGCTCAGTGCTGCCACCGAATCAAACCATCCCTCTCAGCAGGCTGTCCAGTTCACCTTGAATCTCCCAGTGGGAGAGCCCACTGCCTCCCTAGGTCATTGATTTCATTGCCATACTGCTCTAACAGATGATGGAGAGATCTTGTCCATCCTTTTTGTGACAGTCGAAATTGCAAGTACTTGGCGAGTGCTATCCTATCCCCCCTCACCCTTCTCTTCTTGAGGCTAAACATGCCCAGTTCTTTCAACTTCTCCCCACAGGGCTTTGTTTCCAGTCCCCAGATCATCCCTTTTGCCCTCCTCAGAACCCTTTCCAGCTGGTCTGCATTGTTCTTAAACTGTGGTGCCCAGAACTAGACAGAGGACTCCAGCTGAGGCCTCACCAGTGCTGCGTGAAGGGGAGCCAGCACTGATGTGTGGTTTGAGTCCCAAACACAAAACCACCCACTGGAGCAGAACACTTGCTTGACAAAAGACAATTCAGCATCCCCTCCTTGCTTACTCCATCTTCCTGCACAGAGAACAAAAAGCATAGACACTAGACACTCGGGGAAAAGAGAGAAGAGAAAAACAGACCCCAAAACCTTAGAAAAATATACCTAGAGAAGTCCCATGGAGGTGAGAAAGAACGCCAGTGTTCCTCTCCCATTTATGAAGGTGAGGTGGAAAAGGCAGTGCATGGTGTGGGGGCAAAACACATTGCCTTCGTGGGCCCCATTGCGAGTACAGGCACCACCTTGGCAGCCCCACTGTAGAGACCTCAGTTCTAGATACTGTAATTACTTGTTATGAGATAGGCAAAGTCAGCCGTTGGTCTAGCTAGGGCAGTACTGGGCAGACTGTGTTTAGCTGATAGTCTTAGGCCTGTGCAGTTAGGAGAATTGAGAAGGGTGTGTGAATCTGCACGTACAAACTGCTTAGGTATTTATTTAAATAGTTCGCTTCTCTATGAAAACTTCTCAGAGCTGTTTATATGGTAAAAGTAGCTTATAGACATATGTCAATAAACTTGCTTTCATCCTCAGTAGGAGTGGGTGTCCACCTGTGGGTCTTCCACCCTAGAAAAAAGCCGCATACAGTATCTCCCTACCCCCTGGTGTCTACTGGGGTTCTGACTATTCCGGTTTCAGCAATTAGGCAAGGAGCAGCTCCCCCGGAAGCACCCCCATCAAGTATGGCAGCAGTGACTGCACCCAGAGTTAGACCGTCTGGGCTGTTCTACTATATATGTCTTCCTGCAGACAGCTGGACTGGGAGAGTTTGGAATCCTAGGAGTGGGCCTCCATTGCCAGTGAGGGGTGCTTTTGACCTGCCTCCTCTCGAACTCTTGGTATTCTTTCAGAGATGCTTGGGGAAGTTAGATCATGGCGCTTAATCTGGAAATGAGGAGAGCAGAAACTTTCTGGAGAGAACTGAAGTACTCCGTGTGCTTGCTCCTGAATGAGGGATTCTTATGAGTCAGAAACTGAAAGCCACATGGGCAGCAGGAGCAACCAGGCCTCCTCACTGCTGTCAAATGGCTGCAGTGATAAAAGGTTGGCTCCTCTTACACCAGCGCTTTCCACTGCATGGGGTATTTGCCCAGAGTCAGTTGGGCAGTCCACTGACCAGCTTCCTAGCCCCATCTCCTTGGAAATTCCTTCTGTGGACTGATCCTTAATAAACAGGGTATGCATTTGTTTGTAATTTCTAATGTCTGACTATTATTAGTTGTCAGGTCAGAACACTTGTCATTCTGACTACTAGAGCTGGCTTGCTTTTCAGTCAAGTTACCTTTCAGGAATTTTATATCCATTTTTATGGGTTGCAGTGCCTGCACCTACTTCTAGGTTGGAGAACATTAAAACCAGTCATGCATTTTATAGCAAAACTATTCACAGACCGGGAGAAAATGACAAACCAGGTTCTGTGCACTGTCATTTGCACTTGGATAGTTCCTCCAATTGTGATGGAAGGTGGGGAGTAACTGGCTTCACCTGACATGCTAAACCACTGGGGGCGTGGCTTAGCCTGTCATCTGAACTCCTTATAAATCACCCCCCAGAGCCATGGGTTTTTTTGGGGGAGGGGTTGTTTAATTATTTCATTTTTATACCACCCAATAGCTAAGGCTCTGTAGGCGGTTTCCAAAAAGTGTTAAAAACATACATACATACATACATACATACATACATACAAATTAATTTAGTACAACAAAACCACAACTGTAGCAATTGCAGTTGATTTGGCATAGAAGCATAGCAGTGGTACAGGATAAAATGCAATGCTAAATATAAACTGTTAAAATTCTGCAAGAATAGAAAGGTCTTCACTTGGTGCTGAAAAGAATACAAAGTAGATTCCAGGCACACCTCTTTGGGGAGCTTATTCCATAGGGGGGCGGTGCCACAACTGAAAAGACCTTCCTCCTGGTAGCCACCTGCCTCACTTTCTTTTGAAGGGGCTGCTGCAGAAGGACCCCCAAAGATGACTTCAGGGTCTGGGTAGGTACTTACGGGAGGAGGCGATGCTTCCGATCACCTGGCCGCAGGACACTGGGACTCTGGATGTCGGCGCTAGCTCTTTGAGCCGGGCCTAGACTTCAGCTGGCAGCCAGTGCAGCCGGAAGAGGACTGGCGCCATGTGCTGCTGTGGGACTGTCCCCACTACTGCCCTGCTTGGAGCAGCTGAAGTCTGTGGGCCGTTTCAAAGGCAGCCTCGTGTGCAGCACAGCGCAGTCATCTGAACGGGAGGTTGCCAGGGAGTGGGGGGCCGGAGCTGGCGCTCTCTGCACAGGCAGGGTTACACTTGGTATAGCAGCTTACACTGGCAAAAGGTGCTCCATGACACTGCCTCCACCTGTGCCTCCAGTGGGTTCAGGAGCACCCCCAAACGAGGAACCTTGTCCTTTAGGGGGAGTGCAACCCCATCCAGAACGGGTTGGATGCCACCCAGCTGGACAGATGAACCACCCGCCAACAGTACCTCTGTCCTCTCTGGGCTGAATCTTGGTTTGTTGGCC
The DNA here is from genome assembly GCF_004798865.1 of Varanus komodoensis. Classification (NCBI taxonomy): domain Eukaryota; kingdom Metazoa; phylum Chordata; class Lepidosauria; order Squamata; family Varanidae; genus Varanus; species Varanus komodoensis. The sequence goes on along the minus strand of NW_025335268.1, from coordinate 73,928,472 downwards.
TTCATCTAATCTATTAGGCTTAGACTGATTCAGAGCAGCCCGTGCCTCACCTGGGCTTAATGGAACAGGGAGGAAGAGCGGAGTGCCATCAGCATATTGGTGGTGCTTCAGTGCATATCTCTGGATAACCTCCCCCAGAAGTTTGATGCAGATGTGAAATTGCACCGGGGATATAGTAGTCCCCTGCTGTTCCCCGTGGTGTAACTGCCATGACGTTAGCATCCATGTTGAGGGCACTCTACCTGGGGTGACTCAAGATTTCATGGACTCTGTCAAGCATGGGAATGTCACAGCATGTCATTCACCCAAGACATGTTGCAGAGCACGGTCTGGATTCGTTTTTTTCAGCCAGGCACAGGTTGAGATTGGCAAGAAGCTTTATCTGTTGGTGCAGATAAAGGAACATTTATTTTCTCATGGATTTTGTCTTGCTGCATGGGCTGTAAGTCAGTTTATAGCCACTAGATGTCAGTAGAAGATGGTGCTGTCTACTTAACAAGCTGTTTAGTGACTAAGCCTTTTAAAAAAACTCTACCTTGTAGTGTAAATTAGTCAGGTTATACATGAATTGTGAAGAGTTGCATAGAAAATAAACCAGAATGACCAGAGGGAGAGTTGTGTGGTTCTGTTGCATTGGAATTAGGTGCTGAACAGCAAGAAGAAAGTAGCTAGCAAATGCATTTGAAAAAAATGTGCCTGTGTACTTCCATGGCCACAGTCAATATACCTACAGGGGACCAGGTTGTGGAGCAGTGGGCTGGAGAATACGGAGCTAGCTCAGCCCATGTTCTGCTCAGAGTCAGTTCCTCCTGCTTATTCTATTTAGGATGCAATATAAGAACTGAAAGTTGTCTATGGGATGAAGGGGGACTTGAAAGGGAATGAAAATGCTCGATTGTGTTGACTTTCAAGCTTCTGAGAATGAGTAAAATTGATAAGCCCCGTACAATACTTGTCTTCCACTGAAATCTGCAGTTATGGTTGTAGCTCATCTCTTAGGTATGACTGGTAGATGCAGCAGGGAAAGAAGGGTAGGCATAATTTGTACATAACCCTTTGAAGAGGTTTATGAAGGAAAATGACAGGAGAGCCCATTTCACTCTGAGTGGTAGGCCGCAGTCTCTGGGTGGCTCTGCAAGTGGCAGTCTTGCAGTGTGCCCCATCTTCGCATTTTGCCCCTTTTAAAACTCCAGAAACTTAAAAACTTTAATTTCTCAGAAAACTTCCTATCCATTGCAAGATCGCTTTGGTACTTTTTCCTAAGTGTATTTTTGTTTCTTCCTCCTTTTGTCTGCAAAGGCCCCACATTTGCTGCTTTTAAACTTGTGTATTTACTTAAGTCATGAGTCTTCACCCATATTAAAGGGAATATCCACCATCTTGGATAGCATGTGAATAAATACATCTAGTTTTTGTAATCCTAAATTGACATGCAGTGCAAATGCATGAACACAAGGTGGTACTAAGCTGTTCTTGCATTCTGATCTGTTTGCTTCTTGGTTCTACTTTTGGACAGAACTGTGGAAACAGCAACATATTTGGTTCTGAATGGAAAGTCTTTCAGTCTTGAATAACTAGAACACTGGACATGTTTGCAAAGGTTATTTTGTGCTTGGGTGTGTTTTTTTCCCCGACCACAAGCCATTTCCCCCCTTAAATAGCAAGGTATGCTTTCTCCCTGTCGCAGCTCCACCCAACAGTAAAAGTTGCTTAACAAGTAAATCATAAACGTTCAAGAGGCTTGGACCTTAGTCACACTGATCATATTGCATTGAAGCATTATTTTTGCATCGGTTTTGCCATAGCAAGTTTTACAGCCCGGTCTCGTGCATAGTTATGTAGATCTAAATCTTACTTCGTTGAGTGAGAGTTATTGCCAGGTAAATGTGCATAGAATCGCATTCTTATACTATAGTCATGACAGTCATCTTGACAACTATTGTTGAGGTCCATCATTTAGTGCGGGATGATAACTTGGAAGGGTGCTGACCTGGCTTCTGACTGAGCACCTTGTAGGAACATGGACTCCTGGTCAGTGAAGGCCAGGAAGCTACCAGATGGCTTTTTCCATGGACATGCATTCTTGTCATATAGTGTTGTTTTTCACATAATTTCTTATATTAACGTTTCCTTTCCTGTGGACTCTTAAAAAATTAAAAACAAAGTTAATAAGTATGACATTCACATGAATCAACACTGACCTTTCTTATAGGCTACATATGCACTCAGAGAATTAAAAAGAATCAGATAAGACTCTAGTAGCAAATGTTTTTTGCTACTTGTTTTTCAAGTAGAAAAACAGGCAGCCTGTCTGGTGCTGCACAGTTGTACCTTATACCTCTGTGCTGTCAAGAGGGACAGGGGAGCAGTGGAGGGAGATGGGTTTGTTCGCACATAACACGCAGGAATGCCCCAGAGTTACCTTCCCTATTTGTATCCTGCATTCACCCATGAGTAACTACTCCCCAATGCGCAGGACTCCCACGTGGTGCCAGGGACCGCCTCCCCCTGCAGCCAGGCACGCATGGGGCATCACCGTGAGCGCCCATGCCAGGGGTGGAGGTGGCGTGCGCTGGTGGGGAGCGCTTCCCGCAGGAGCCCAAGTGGGTGTCTGCCTCGGAAAGTGTTCTGGCCGGCCGGAAGGACGGTGCCTGTGGCACAGCTGTGGCAGGGCGCGGCGGGGCTTGTCGGCAGCCTCGGGAACTCCAGGGGTGAAACAGGAGCAGCGGGGTGGAGGGGGCATGGCGCGGTGTCCTGCCGCTGCGGAGATCCCGTCACCCTATTCGGGCACTGGATCAGTGCCAACCAGTGGGGTAGACGGGGGGCCTGAGGCAGCCCATCAGAGCGCAGCTGCCTCAGCAGCCGCTAGGTGGACAGGGCAGTGGAAAATGGAGGCGGGAATGTCTCCTGCCGCTGCTCTGGCTGCTCTTGCCACTGAACTCGCTGGCAGAAGTGGGGACATCGCGGGATAACATTGTACCTGGCTTCACACATGACCACAAGCAATGTGGAAATGTAGACGCCTTAGAACAAACCATTGGTTTTGCGTCATGATTCAGGGCAAATTATGGCAGAACTAGTCAATGGCCGAAGGGGGTATTTATTTATTTATTTATTTATTTAAAACATTTCTATGCCTCGGGGCGCCTCACAAAGAATACATAAGTACATAATAACAATGTAACAATTTAAAAAAATTGTTTCAAGACCCCTGGTGTATTCTTGGCTAAAAATTTTAAAATCCTATTAATCCAAATAATTTAACAAGTAAAATAAGTTTTAAATAAAAAGGTCTTAGCCTGGTGCCGAAAAACAAATAATGATGGCGCCAGGCAGACCTCTCTGGGGAGCGCATTCCATAGATGGGGCGCCACCACAGAGAAAGCCCTCCTCTGGGTACTCACCCTCCTTATATCATTCACAGAGGGTTCCCGGAGAAGGGCATCTGTTGCTGATCTCAAGGGGCGGGAGGGCGTATATGGGCGCAAGCATTTCTTTAGATATCCAGGTCCCAAGCCATTTAGGGCTTTATAGGTCATAACTAACACCTTGAATTGGGCCCGGACTTCAATCGGGAGCCAGTGGAGCTGACGGAGAACTGGGGTTATATGAGAACAACGCCCAGTCCCCGTCAGCAACCTGGCAGCTCTATTCTGCACCAATTGAAGTATCCAGACCGTCTTCAAGGGTAGCCCCACATAGAGCGCGTTACAGAAATCTAATCGGAAAGTTACCAGCGCGTGTGTCATTGTCGCCAGGCAGTCGTTCTCCAGGAAGGGACGCAGCTGATGTATCAGCCGAAGCTGAAGGAAGGCGCTCCTCGCCACCACTGTCACCTGAGCTTCTAGAGACAGCTCAGGGTTGAGGAGCACTCCTAAGCTGCGAACCCTGTCCCTGAGAGGGAGTGCAACCCCATTTAGGACAAGGCCCAAGTCTCCCATCCCGAGGCCCGAGCCACCCACCAACAGGACCTCCATCTTGTCTGGATTGAGCTTCAGTTTATTGGCCCTCATCCAGCCCATTACCTTGGCCAGGCACCGGTTCAGCACAGCCACTGCCTCACCTGGATTGGTGAAAAACGAGAGGTAGAGCTGGGTGTTATCAGCATACTGATGATTCCGCAGCCCACACCTCCTGATGACCGCTCCCAGCGGTTTCATGTCGATGTTAAATAGCAAAGGGGACAAAATGGACCCCTGCGGAACTCCATGGCATAACTGCCATGGCGCAGAGCCATAGTCCCCCAGCACCACCTTCTGAAATTGGCCATTGAGATAGGAGCGGAACCACCGCCATGCGGTGCCTCCAACTCCCAATCCTGCTAGCCTATCCAGAAGGATACCATGGTCGATGGTATCGAAAGCTGCTGAGAGGTCCAGGAGGACCAACAGGGATGCACTCCCCCTGTCTCTCTCCCTGCACAGGTCATCGTACAGGGCAACCAAGGCAGATTCAGTGCCATACCCGGGTTTGAAGCTGGACTGAAATGGGTCCAGATAATCAGTTTCATCCAAGAGTGCTTGGAGTTGTCCCGCCACCACCCGCTCTAGCACCTTGCCCAGGAACGGGATGTTGGCCACCAGTCTATAATTGACAGTCACCTCTGGATCCAGGGATGCCTTCTTTAGGACTGGCCAGGCTGCCGCCTCCTTTAAAGGGGCAGGTACCCAGCCGTCTGTTAAAGAGGCGTTGACCACCTCCAGGATCCAGGTTTCAATCCCATCCTTGGCTTTCTTAAGTAGCCAAGATGGGCATGGGTCTAGTAAGCAAGTGGTAGGACGTACTTGTCCAAGCACCTTGTCCACATCATCAGGCTGCAACAACTGAAATTCATCCATTAATTGCAGACTCAACGGTGTCGATGGCGTCTCCCCAGTAGAATCTGATTCAATAACAGAGTCAAGCTCATGGCGAATCTGAGCGATTTTCTCCCTGAAATGCTTGGCAAAGTTGTCACAGCGGGCCTTCGAGGGTGGCACAAGATCTTTCTTTGGGCCCGGATGTACCAGCCCCTGCACCACCCGAAAGAGCTCCGCCAGACAGCATTGTGAGGAGGCAATGGAAACGGAGAAGAATTTCTTCTTCGCCGTCCGCACCGCCACAGCATAGGCCCGATAATGGACAAGGTGCTTGGACAATAAAGTGTGTTCGGTCAGAATCACCCTGTGATCTCCTCCACCTACACTCTATACGTCTCCCAACCTGCTTCATCGCCCGCAATTCAGGTGTATACCAAGGAGATGAACGGGCTCTACACAAGCTGATGCCCAAGTGCCAACTATGAGAAAAGATTCATGGGTGGGCAAAGGGTGGTTAGTCACTTTACTCCTCCACAAATTAGCGCGTTATTTGAAATTTGATAGCTAATTCGGCACATCTGTTTACTGACAACAAATCTTACTGCAGGTACACAGTTAAGTGGACTTGCCACAGGCTGCTTGTCTCCACCAACTTGCCAGCTACCTAGATGTTGCTAAGAGAGGTAACATCCATATAAACACAGATGTGACTGTCCTTTGCTTTTAGGGGTCTTTAATTCTGCATAACCATCAAAGGTTTGAAATGAAGAATCCATGCACAACTTGGCCACCCACGCGCCACTCGCTCTTAAAATAGCGCTTGTTTAAATAACATCGGCCTTGCTCCTGACAGACCGACTCTAATGGTGTTTCCTGATTGTCCTCCTCCAACCTGCCTGCCTCAGCCCTTTCTGAGACATCTCTTTTGCTCTGTGCTTCCTCTGATTGTCTCTGCCTTTTTAATTTTTCCCTGCTAGCTAATGCTTGTTTTTTAATCTGCTCAACTGTGATTTGTTGACTCATGAAATTCACGCCCATCACAAGTTATGCTAACCCTTAAGTGAATATATTGCCTGTTGGTTGAATTATTTAAAAAGCCACCTCTTCTCCCCGCTCCCCCTCACACCAAAGTGCTTTTTCTTGGCCATTCCTGTTGTTACTTTATTCTCTCCTTCCTTTTTATCTCTCCTCCTTTCAGGAATTGTGACTGTTGATCTCAAGATGCCTGTAGGTCTGTGCATCTCAGTCCATTGCCTACTCCGACTCTCTGCTTTGTTTAATTTTGGGTGTAGACCTTTTCCCTGCTCTTTACAAGTTCTCCGCCTCCCTGTCTCTATCTTCGCTCTCCCACCCATGTTCTCTGAGCACGAAACTGCTTCTAAGCCCTTTGTGAGGCTTTTCTCAGTCAAGTCAAACCTCTGAACTGTCTGTGTGTTTTATCTTGGTGGACAGCTTACAGCTCATCAGTTAAGATGTTTGTGCATATTGGGCCGGTCACAGACTCTCACCCCACCCACCTCACAGGGTTGCTCCCATGGGGAAAGGACTGCGAGTAGCAGCAGGAGGAGGATGCAAGCTTCTTTGCAAAAGAAAAAGGTGGGATATCAGGCACACGCTATAGCTTCATAATGGCTCGTGTAGACCCCCCATTGGCCAGTCCAGGAGCAGAACGTTGGGTAGACACAATATTGGTTCTAATCCAGTTGTGTTCTTACAACCAGAGATGAGAAGTAAGATGTTGCAAAACATGCATTGGACGGGCAACCCATAGCCTATCATGTACCCCCTGCCCCCCTGGATTAACAAGGGAATTTGTCATCTCTGGTCCTTTCCCTTTGTTAGGATGATATCCACCTCCTAGATGCTCCAGTAACTAAAGGCAGAGCCAAGATACTGCAGTTGTTTCTTGGAAATATTTCTTCAGTGTTTGTTTTATAAATACATTTATAATCTATAATAAGAACTAAAAGGAAAACAACATCTTAACTATGGGAATGTGGTTTGTGATGAATCTCATGTCATGACTTCTGTTGATTTTAGCTGGGCACAATTCCCACAAGAACTTAAGATGGTTCTGAGTTGGCATGATCTTCTTGCTCATGGATTTGGCCCACCGCCGACTTTTGCTCTGCTGTTCTGTAGAAGCATTTGCATTAGGTGGAGACTTTGGTGGGGAGGAATTGCGTGGGGTGGTGTGATCAGCTAACCATGGGACAGACATCTCCTTTGTTAGCTGGAAAAGTGTTGCTAATCTGGAGTAGCTGGAGGACTTGCTTAGAAAGGAGGTGGAGCAAAACTCCAAGGCATGTGCGTGGCAGCAAGGAGCAATGGCCGGTGCCTTCCCCCTCGTGGAAACAATTTGACAAGTGTCTTGCTCCTGAAATGAGTATAGCACGATCTGCACTTTCTCATCAGAACTGTTCTTTGGTGTTCTACTTTGGCATTAGAGTTCACTTTTCCCCTAGAACACAGGCCGCACCAAGCCTATTTATTTCTGAGATTGTCATAACAGAGGCTTAGTGCAAGATCTGGATTTTGTTAGTACGAGGAGTCCACCTTCATTTTTCATTTGTGTGCTGGGACTTGCTTACTGCCTTTTTTAGAACAGGAGGTGAGAGATAAAGTGTGTTAACTGATAAGCTCGTGCCACTGAAGCGTGTGCTGTGGACTTGGGCCTATGAGTTTTCATGTTGAACTCTGCTATGGAGATAGCAAAAAGCCTTGAGAATGTTGCCACCAATCTGCTTGATGGGCAGAGGAGGGCTGAGAGTCCTGCTGGGCTTGGGATTCCTAGGAATTTGATCTAGCTTTAAAAGCACACCTGCCCTTTTCCTGCCACCCAGAAGCCCTCCTTTGTATTGCCATTTTCTGTGGAGATGGAGGGGCAAAATGTGCAGCCCCCGCCCTGGGAGCTCTGGCCCTTGCACCAAAACCTGTAAACAAAATCATGTTGTCCAAATCTGCACATCCCAAATGGAGAAGTCTGTCTGCTATAGAATTTAGAAGCCCGGAGCATGGAGCGGAATAGCAGCGGAAGGCAGAAGGGAAGGGAATTGGGCATGTGAATGGTTTCTCAGCCCTGCAATGCAGTATTTTCATTTGGTTATGGCCCCAGTAAGTGATCCCAGTCCACTGAGAGGGATGCTGTTAGGGGAAAGAAATGGTACCTGGAGCATCAATGTGAGCTTCGTACAAAGGTCAAATTTCATTGGTTAACCACTTCAGAGTTCCCAAATGATCAGCCTTAATTTGTCGGTATCTTGGTGGTATCAGCAAGCAAGTCTGGAATATTGTTAAGGATTCATTTCCTTTGCAGAGAAGTCTCAACCACACGCAGTAGAAGTTGCCAGGCAGTTTGGGTCAGACCAGCATTCCCATGTGGGAAGAAGAAACTGGAAGCAGCCTGAAAGGAAGCTCCTTCGCCAATCCAGGAAGCCTGCTGCTTGGAGATAGTGGAGGATTTCAAGGGGAGAGTTTGCAGTTGGTGCATGCATGCAACTACCGTGAAGTGGGGAGCTTGCCAAATCACCATTGCACGAAGGTCCACCCTACAAATGACTCAGGAACACCGACACCTTTTAATCGTCTCTGGCAAGTTTGGGAGCTCTGCTCAGCCTCTTCAGGCAGACGGACAAATAAGTATTGTGGGAGAAGCATACAGCCCAGTCCACCGTATGTTTAGTCCGTAGTATCTTGTGCCATGTTCACAGGACTTACTCCAGACTACGAATGTTTGGGGCGTGCAGCATGTGTGTTGCTGACACCTAGATGACGTGCCTAAAGGGCTTCTCTCAGAAATACTAAAAGATACAAAAAGAAACGCCGGAGATGTTTAAAAGGACGATGTAATGGGTATTGCAGATGGTCTGAAAAGTACAAGCAGTCCTCCAATCAGTAGTAGCATTCTGTCTGCTTTGGTTTCAGCCATGGGCCATTGTTTTTCACCTCCACCCCACTGATTGCTGTTTAACCTTTTCCATCTGAATTATGTCATTTTCATGGCTTTGCTGCTTGGAAACTGGAGGCAGCTGCTAGAGTTACTAATTGCTTCAGAGCTGCAAACTGGCAAATGCTGGCTTTGCCAGAATGTTTTAAGAGTCACTTCCATGAAATTTCCAAAGATAGAATTGCTTTTGTTCCTGCTCCCAAGAATTTTAGAAACATAACAGTATTCTCCAAAGCGGACAGGCAGTGCAGGCTTTTGTTTGTGTATGCAGTCCCACTACATACAACATAACTTACTGCCCGATTAAGTGTGTTTAGAGTTGTAGCCTTAGAAAATATAAATTACATTTGGCCAAAAGAACCCCCTTGCCTACCTAATTCAAATCACTGAAACAATAAGCGTTATAAGCCAAGAAATGTCTGTCACTGTAACAATGGTCCAGTGAAATGAAGTGCGGCATTAAGATCTCTTGCTTCAGGTAATGGCCTGTGTCCTTGACCATGGTCCCTCTGCTTCTGTGGGTCAGCTCCTGGGGATATAATGCTGTTTTCCCCATCAACAGTGCAGGACTTCAAAATTAGACCCTTAATGGGGGATTTGCTCCTACCATGGGACCGGAATAGATTCCTGAGAGGGCGGATATGGGCCAGGTAGGGAATCAACATGGCTTCAGCCAGGACAAGTCCCGTCTCTAACTTAATAGGGTTCTCTGTGAGTGTCCGTATGTAGTTGGACTATTTGGTAGACATTGTTTCCTTGGACTTCCAAAAGGCTTTTGACAAAATCCCTCAACTTAGCAGTCATGGAATAATGGAGGGGGGGGGTCCTACTAATGGCTCAGTAACTGGTTAAAGAACAGAAAGCAGAGGGGGGATGCATGCTTATTTCTCCCAATGGAGGGATGTAACCAGTGGGATCCCAGGTGGTTCTGTATTAAGACCTCTACTTTTCCACCTATTCATAAATGATCTGGAAGTCGGAATAAGCAGTGAAGCGGGCACGTTTGCTCCTGGAAGCACACTTGGTTCAACTTGGTGACTAAAAAGAGGTTATGAGGAATTCCAAAGGGATCTCTCCCAGCTGGGAGAATGGGTGTCCAAATGACAATTGCAGCTCGATAGAAGCAAGCGTGAAGTAGTTGGCTACAACAAATGTATAAGCAAGTATGACCTGCAGCAGCAGGGGACTGGACTTGATGGCCTCCTTGGCCCCACTCCAGCTCTACTCTTCTACGATTCTAATGCATACTGGGACAAAAAAATCCCAACTTCAAGTATAGACTGATGGGATGTGAACTGGCAGTGACAGATCAAGAAAGGGATCTTGGGGTTGTGCTGGACAGCTCAAAAAAAAAAAAAAAAAAAGGTCAGCCCAATGTGCAGCTGCTGTGAAAAAGACCAATTCTATGTTAGACATAATTAGGAGTGGAACAGAAAATAGAACAGCCAAGATCGTACTCCCCTTATACAAGTTTTTGACACAACCACACTTTTCAGAATATTGTGTACAATTCTGGTTGTCTTCCCAGAAAAGGGACATTTTTGTGTTGGAAAAAATGCAGAGAAGGACAACTAAATGTTCAGGGGTTGAAGCAACTCCTCTGAGGACCAGCTGCAACAGCTGGGATTGTTTAGCTTTGCAAAAAGGCAAGTAAGGTGAGATGACAAGATGTTTAAAATTGTGCATGTTGGAGAGAGAGAGAGAGATCTCCCCCATAATACTGGAATCCAAATGTGAGAGCTTTAGTGGGAGATTTAGAGCAGATAAAAAGAAGTGCTACTCTGCACAATGCACAGCAGAACAATGGAACTCACTGCCACAGGAAGTAGTGATGGCCACCAGTTGGGGGCTGGGCAGGTTCATGGCGGGGGAAGGAGGTTATCAGTGGCTTCTAACCTTGCTGGCCATATGGTACCCGCATTTATCAGAGGGGGCCTGCCTGCATGCACCAGTTGCTGAGGAACTTGGGCAAGTGGAAGTCTTGGACCTATCCTGCTTGAGGGATCCTGTGCACAGCTGGTTTGCTACTCTGCAAATGGATTACTGGAATGGATGGGACCACGGGTCTAATCCAGCATGGCTTTTCTTCCATTTTAATGACTAGACATAAATTGTATAAACAAGTTTCTACATTCTTCTTAGAGGGCCTGAAAAGACTTTTCCTGTGTAGCTGTGCAATGCAAGGGAATATCAATAATGGTGGGCAAACTATCCAGCAGAGAGAATCAATTGCCGTTTTCACTGAAGAGTCCCTGATACATTTCGAAAGTACCCTGAGGCACAGTTTTAAAGTTGCTGTTATTGAGGACAAGTTTAATACTAACTATTGGCCAGTAGAATCAGGAACTGCAACTGTTGCTTAGTGAGACTAGTTTAGTCCATTTCAACCCTGTTTCCATGTAGGATTATTGAAGGCACAAATGTGATAGTTAAACAGTGCCAGTAGCATAGTCTAGCTGCTTGAAAATGTATAACAGAAAATGTCTTCAGTGTAATTGTATAGAGCTGAACGCCAGTGTTTAAAACTAGAAAAACAAAGAAGATTGGAAGCCAGAGAGGAAGGAAACAGAGAATTGCTGCCCAGGCTGAAGAATTTACTTTGAATAGTGAGGGGTGTTGAAGGTTAACAGGGCTGCCAGATTAAACTCTTGCAGCTTTCTGTAGAACCCATTATATGAGAGCTAGCAAAGATTTGTTGAATATGCTGATGGAAGCTTTTGAGGTTTGCAGTAATGTATGTGGCTTGGGGAAGTGGGAGTGCAAGATATACTGTTACCTAAGAGGAGGCACACCTCTCTGGACTTGCACTGCTCACTTTCCAGGCTGTGGTGATGTCTGCGTGTGGAACACCACAGCTGTGTTACTCGGATGGATCTGCAGTCCGGTCGCATCCTGGGAGTATCCCCCTCTGTGAAGATCTCCTAGTGCCTGTTAGCTGTTCAGGTGGGCCGGCCATTTTTTATTTTCTTTTGGTGGCCTTGTCTGTGTGCTGAAGCAGAGGGCAAGGGAACCCCAAAGGGTGCCTGCGGAGTCCTAGAGAATAAGTGAACCAAGCTGTGCACTACAAAAGCATGGTGTGAGCGGATATTCTGTGACGAGGAGGCAGTAAGTTACACATGAGCAGAGGCAAATATCAGGTGTGTTCTTTTTTGCACAGATTATAGCATCTCTTTGTCCTTTTTCTTGCTTTCTTTCATCTTCACAATTAGATTATGTCATGTCTAGGTGGAGAGCGAACTTGCAAATATCCCCTCCTTGCTCTGGCCTGGTTCTTACAACCAAGAACATAAGAATAGGAAAGCTGACCAGCTGCCCTTATGAAACCTACAACCTGGACTTGAGTTCAACAGCACTCTTCAACCCACGTTCCCCAGAAGCTAGTGTACATAGGGTTATCGCCTCTGACATTGGCGGTAGCATATGTCCATCATAACTAGCAGCCAGTGATTGTTTTCTCCTTCAGAAATTTGCCCAATGCCCTTTTAAAACTGTGGCCATAACTACAACTTTAGTAAATTCTAAGTTTTCCTACATGCTGTGTGAATAGGTTATTCCTTCAGTCTGTCCTGAATCTCCCACCAATTAGCCTCACAGGATGACCTGTTTGGGGTTTATGAGAGAGGGGGAAAAAGTCTTTCCCCCACACACACTTTCTGTACACCATGCATAACCTTGTGCATCTCTCATATTACCTGCTGCTGCTGTTAATGTACCTTCAAGTCATCTCTGACAGCAACCCTATGTATGAAAACCCTCCAAAATGTGCTGCTCTCCACAGCCCCACTCGGCTCTTGTAAATTCGCGGTTGCGGCTTCCGTTATGGAGTCAGTGAGTGCATTTGGCCTGCTGCTGCTACTCCTTCTGGCTTCCTGTGCCAGCACTTCTTCCCCAGGGAGTCTGGCCTTCTCACGATGTGCCTGTACTGTGACAGCTCCAGTTTGTCATTTTTGCTTCCAGGGAAAGTCCTGGATTGATTTGGTCTAGGACCCACTTGTTTGGCGTTCTCTCAGCCCAGAGTATTTGCAAAGCTCTCCTCCAGCATCATGTTTCAAATTCATCCATTTTTTTCCCTGTCGGCTTTCTTCACTGCTCAGCATCCACACCCATGCATAATGATTGGGAGTACATTTGTGTGGATGATCTTGGCCGTGGTCTCTAGTGAAACATCCTTATGCCTGATGATCTGTTCTCGTGCCTTCACTGATTTCCTTCCAAGTCTCAGTCTTCTAATTTCTTGGCTGAATTCTCTGTTAGATTTGATGATGGAGCTAAAGTATGCAAACCTTCCACAATTTCGATTTCTTCATTGTTAACGGTAAAGGACCATCCATAGTTTGTCATGACCCATACGATCAAAGGCTTTGCTGTAGCCTATAAAGCACCGACTGATCTTCTGAAATTCTTTGGTGTGCATCAGTATCCAGTGTATATTTGCAATATGATTTCGAGTGCCTCTTTCTTTTTGGAATTCAGCTCGAACATCAGGCATTTCGCTTTCCAAATAAGGCAGTCTTTCTTTTTGCAACACTCTCAGCATCAGTTTGCATGGGAAATTTCTGCTGTGGCCCTGCAACTGCTCCACTCTTTTATGTCTCTTTTCTTGCAGGTTGGAATGTAGATTGAATTTCCAGTCTGTGGACCATTGTTTTGTTTTCCATATTTGTTGGCATATTCTTGTTAGGATTAGAGCTGATCCAGTTGCTGTAGCTTGGAATAGTTCTGTTGGTATCCTGTCTACTCTGGGCGCTTTACTCCTAAGTGTTTACAGTGCAACTTCCACTCCACTCTCTAATACTGCAGGCTCTTCCTCATAGCAGTCCTCTTTGAAGGCATTTGTCATCCTTTCATCTCTTTTGTATAATTCTTCTGTATATTGTTTCCACCTTCTGTTTTTTTTTCTTTCCTGCTCAGACAGTGTGTCTCCCAGTCTGCCTATCAGTTCTCCTGACTCAGCTTTGAATTTCTCTTTAATTTCTTGCATCTTATGGAAGTGGTCTCTTCTTTTTTCTCTTTAGTTCTTTTCTACTTCTTTGTGCTAGTCATTGTAATAGTTCTTTTTTCCCCCTCTGTGATAGTCACTGAAAAGTTACATTCAGGATTCTTACCCTATATCTGGCACCTTTTGTGTCTCACCTCTCCTTAGCAATTGTGAGGGTTTCTTCTGTCATCCATCTAGGCCTTTTCTTTCTTTTTGCTACAGTAACTGTGTTTTGGCATTTATCTTATTGCTTCCCTTTTTCTAAGCTAAACAATCCAAATTCTGTGAATGCATACTTAGAGTTCGAAGTGTTACAGGCCAAATCAAAGTTTACTTCCTCATCCATTTTTTGTGAGAACTGACCTGTGTTACTTTGCCCATGCCGGTGTATACAGGAGAAAATACAAGTGGATTAGAACAGGAACAAGTGAACAAGCTGGTGTTGCCAGTTGAATCATCTGTGAGCAATAGCTCAAACTGCTTGGTGTGAGTTTGTAAATTAAGGGGACCTAGTGTGCTGTTGTACTACCCGAATGGGGAATAATAAAAACATTCAAGTAGTTATTGAAAGGAATCCTTCTGTTGAAAGGCAGGTGGCTGACTAAGAAGGGCACAATCCTATGTAAATTTAGACACAAAAAAGGCCAACACTTCTCAATGTGCCTGAGCTTTCATTGCTGGCCCTTATTTAAAATCTTTAAATAATATTTTAAAAGACTGGATTCTGCCTTAAAATGCCTTAATAAACAGACGGCTCTTCAGTTACTACATCATAATGCCTGGACCTCCAGCGACCTGATTGCCTTTCCATAGTATGTTTCACTTAAGCATTACATGAACTTGAAGCCTTTAAAGTGCCCTTTCTTTTGGAAAGAAGCCAAATGTATTGTTCTCTTTGAAGTTCCCAGCATCCTTCCTCCACAGCAATAGATTGACAAGATAAACACATAGAGATGCGATGGGTAGCAGCCTTTCCTTCCAGTTAAGCCGGGAGAACAGGAAGCTTGCCACAAGGGTCCGGTATATTTATCTGAAGCCCAAGAGCTCTTGTTTTTCCGGCTCCAGTTTACCTCCCTTGGTGCAGATTAATTCTGGAAGGGGAGAGGGTGGGGAAGGTTAGACAAACAAGCCAAACTTCCAGCCAGGCAGCCAAAAGGAACTTGCTGTCAAAGCATCTTTGGAGAGGCAAAGCAGAAATTAGAAAAAGGCCCAGATGGCATAAACATCAAGACACTCTGGCCAGACTTTCTGGTTGCTTGCAAAGCAAAGGCACCATCCAACCCCAACAGGAGAATATCCTGTTCTGTACTGCCCAAGGGGATGGTATGCGCTGCTTCCAGCCCCCAGGACAGATTTGCTGATGCCGGGATTATCCGTTACTTTTTTTCAACCCATGGACTGCTGGGTAAGGCAGAGGGGGGTGGAATGTGCAGCAGCGCAGGCATTTACTGCGGTGACCTCAGGGGAAAATGGCGGAGATGCTGCAGTGGCACCACACCTCCGGGGACCCATGGCCACGGAAGGGTACACGTCCCTGTGTGCATTCGGTGGGGGTGGGATGGCCGCAGGGGGTGCGTGGCAGCAGCGAGGTTCATCAGTTCGAGGGATGGCCTTCGTACTGGTGCAAGGCTGCAGCCGCAAATCAAATCCCAAAAGCCAAGAGAAGGAGCAAGGGGTTTGGATCAGAGAGCTGCTGGTCCAGTGCACTGCACTGCTGTCCTTGGGATCAGGCTGTCGGACAGAAGCTTGTGCATACCTGTTTGCGAGTTCATCCAGTTACTAGGATTTGCATTTAATTAGACATGCCAATGGTCGTTGTTTTCAAGACATTGGATACTGCACCAGCTTGTGCTGATGCAAGAGTATGCAGGCTTTCCAGACAAACAGCTCTTCTCCTTCAAGCCCATGGAGAGTGAGGGACTGTACAGACAGCACCACTTGTCTAGGTCGGGGTGGGGAATTGCAGCCCCCCCAGTCTGGATCCTGCCAGTGGTGCGCTCCCATCCAGCCTGCGGCCTCCCTTTACCAGCTCCCCAGACCTTGACAGCCTGATCTGCTTTTGTGTTGGGTGGCAAGAAAAGGACATCTCTTCTCCTTGCCCGGCATAGAAGCCAAGCCAACAGCTGCAGTGGGAGCGAGGGCATGCACACTGCACGACTCAGATAATGGCGCATAAGTTTTGTTAGGCAGTAAAATGTAGAAAAGTGCATATTTGCGTCTGTCTGTGCTAGCCCTGCAGTAAGATTTAAGATAGTTGATTTGACACCATGAAAAGGTGTCTGTCATGCAACTGTATTACCATATGTACCTTTTGAACATGCTCCACCCTGACTAAGGATGAATTGGCCATTGAAATATCATGGTGATATTGCAACTAGAGAACCTGTCAGAAATCCATGACTTCTTCAAAAGCTGCGGTTTGTTTGGAAATCTAAGATGCAGGCAGTTGTTCAGCACAGAAAATGAAGTATTTGTTCATTTCAGTTGGCCCTTTGTTCGACATTCAGATAGCACCTGGAATTCAGGCTTCAGGAGTGAGCCCCGAAGTCTGTTCTCATCATTAGTGCATGCAAAGAAAGAAGAAAAATCCTTTATCCTGCACTAGAAAACCAGAAAGAGTTTTCCTCATGCTTCCGGGATTATGAAAGCTTCCAGGCAGATCTAGGCAGAGTAAGATCTCATTTTGGAAAGCAAGCGCTGGCACTGGAATGGGAAGGCTTAGCTGAACTTGTTTATTGTGAAGATCTTTTCACAGAGTCATAGAGTTGGAAGGGGCCAAGAAGCCATTGAGTTCAATGCTCTGTTGTTGCAGGTCACCTGTTTACACCATCCCATTCAGAAGGCTGCCCAGTGACACTTCACTCACAATAGATAGCAGGTTTTGTCAGGATTTAATTATAAATGGAGCTTAAAAAGATTTTGCAAAATTTTGTCAGCAGTGATAAATGATGGAATTGGATTGTGCTGCTTACAGGGCCGTTTTTCCACGCCCCTGTAAAAGATAAGTAGCTGGCTTAACAAGGTAGATCAAGACCTATTGGTAGTTCCCCGGGTACTTCAAGAGATCAGCATGTGTCTCCATCTCACAAGGGTTAAGCAGCTGCAAGTAACATTAGCGATGGGAAAAAACTGCCTTGGCTATGGCTGGTCTTATGCCAATTGTTTATCTCTCAGCTGCTGTCGTCCTCACTTGTAAAATATGTGTATTATTTGGCTGCCTGTGTCTAGGGTTGTGCGCAGCTCTACTGGCCAGGTTTTGTTAAAATCTTGATCTGCAGTGACTCAGAGGTAGGGTTGCATTTGTACTGTTATGAACAGTATCCATGTGTAGGGCACATGAGGGGCCTTTGGAAAATAGCTTTGCTTTCTGAGCTACCATTTTGCTCTGGCTCCAGCTGGTGGGCCGAGGATTCTGCCTGGAAATTTCATCCTGCTTTCTAAACTCTGCAGTTACTGGTGCACCATAAAAATTAAAAACAGAACAGTAGCGTGAGGGGAAATCACTCAATTCTCGTGGCAAAGCAGTACAGTGGAGGAGAAAATGGCATAAATCTTATGGCGGAGCAGTAAAATGGGAGGAATTTGTGCAAAATTTCTAACAGCAGCTGTTTGCTCTTGTGCATTTGCACAGGAACACGATAACAAATAAAATGACAGCAACTTGCAAATACATTTGGATACTCTGATTTCCTTTCCATGCAATTCCTAAACAAATGGGAAAAAATAAATTAAAATTCATCTTGAGTCTGGGAATGGTTTATAGTGGGATTATAAGGAGTGGCAAGGGATTTTGCTACTCTTGCAAGCCAGCTCTCTGACAGCTCACTGTCAGCGTACATGAGGGTTAAGGATCGGTGAGTGGAAAAGCAAATTTTACACAAAATTAATGGCAGACCAGCAGAACAGAGGGGAAATAATGTGCAAATGTCATGCCAGGAAAAGGAAAAAGGTTGTGGATGTCTTCGTGTATTCATAAGGTCTTGGAAATCTATTTCCTTTTGTGATTTGATGGTGGCTAGTTTCCCTTCTCACCTGGCAACCACCATGGACCAATTGCAGAAAGGATGCTGATGGGGGAACAAGGAAATTAAGATTTCCGCTGCAATCCCCCACCCTGGAATACATGCCGGCAGTGGGCCAGAGGGCTAAGGGGAGAAACAGACCCCAGCAAGCCACTGAATGGGCAGTCCACTGTGGGGAGCAATGGACAAATCGCCCACCCACTGTGGTCTGTTCCCAAAGGTGGCTTAGTCTGATGTATGTGAATTAACCCAATGAGTTACTACTTGAAGGCATAGTTGCATTAGCTCTTTTCTGTAGCTCTTTCGCTTTAAATATATTTTGAAGACAAAAAGTCAAGAACTTGTTGAAAGACTCTGAGTTCCCTTACTTGCTATTGCTCACTTTAATATGAAAACTTTTTCTGTCCACAGGTACCCCCTGCGGAGAGGAAGCTCGTTCACATTTCTGACTCCAAAGTCACACTGGGATTTCACTCTGGTGAGTAATGTAAACAGTGTATTGGTTAACATTTAAGAATATCGAACAAAGCAACATGCCATGACTTTCTTGCTTAGCACTTTGCCTGGACAGACCAATATTGTCTCTTCTGTGTGGTGGCCAAACCAGCTTTTCTGGCTGTCGTGTGGTAGCTGCTGTACCTGATCTGCCTCACTGTTAATTTCTTTCATGTACTTTAATACAACCGGCACATCCAGAGTGGCAGCTGCTGGAACCGTAATGCCCACCCTACATGCAAGAGGGGCAGTAGTGAATCTACAAGGTATTTGGCACCAGGTTTGGCACAATTTTATTTGCCTGGGCATTTTAATTTTTTTATGACTTCTGTTCCGCTTGACAGTTTCATGGTCGTCTTGCCTTTTTGTAATATTCTTGGAACTGTGGTGGGGTTTTTAAATTATATTGTACTTTCTCCATGGTACACTGCCCTATAATTTCTTTGAATGAAGAGTAGGTTAAAAAAAATTAAATGCTGTAGGAAAGCCAGTAAGGGCAAGGTATTTTGGGAAATTGACAATTGCTGCTACTTATCAAGGTTGGAAGCCAGGCAAGCCGTCTGTAAGTTCTTCCCACTCAGGTGAAGGGAAAGCAGGGATCTTAGCCGTAGTGCCTTATGAATTTTCACTTGTGCAAGGAAAGTCTCCAAACCCAGTTATAGGCCTTCTCACAGATGTGTTCACAGATGTGTTCTGTGGTACCATGGTGGTGCTGACAAAGTCATTTCTGCGTTTTTTGTTGTGCAGAGACCTGTCTGAATTCCAAGCCTTGCAAAAATCATGCAGATTCTCAAGAGACCAAAAGTTTCTCCAACTTTTACACATGCAGGGCTAGGTAGCCCTGTAAAACCGACAGCTGAGCGTCACAGGCTGGTCTCAGCGGTAGCCCGCCTCCCCGCCATGTTGTGCCGTGGATGGACATACTTAGGGCAGTGCTCGCTGCTAAGATGTGCTTGACGTCGCCGGCGTTGCACGCTGCTTTTCCCATGCTACGTGTGGGTAGGGCTGCGGCACAAATGCTCAAACGTGCCTTGGTTCATGGGTTCTAACAGGCCCTTACCACCACCCTCTCCTACTTTCTTCTTCTAGTGCACCTGTGGCAGTCACGCTTTTACCTTTTTTAAATCAAAACATCATTTCCCCAAGGATCGTTTTTCGTGATGGCGGCTTTTTAAATACTGACGGACCCCACTATTCTCTTTTCGATCATTCATTCATTCATTCATTCATTCATTCATTTATTTATTTATATCCTGCCTTTTTCCTACAAAGGGCTCTAGGCAGCTTACATCATTCTCCTCCTCCATCTTATCCCCACAACAACAGCCCTGTGAGGTAGGTTGGGCTGAGAGACTGTGACTGGCCCAAAGTCACCCGGTTGGCTCCATGGCCGAGTGGGGACTCGAACCCGGATTGTCTGAGTCCCAGTCCCATGCTCTGAACCACTGCACCACACTAGCTGGGACTGATTATTCTTCAAGGCAATGATCCTAATCTTGGGCTGCACACTGAAAGCGATGGCAGCCACCCGCCCCCTGCCCATCCAGGCACACCTGGGGCCCATGTGTTCTGGTCAGTTCCAGTGCTCAACATCGCTTGCATGGGCGTTGGGTGCGACTGAAAGTGGGAATGGAGGGCTCGAGCATGCCAGGCGCGCCCCTGCCTTTTTGACTGGAAAAATCAGAAAGCAGATACTGACGTTGGATCCCAGTAAGGATGAAGCCATAAACGCTGCTTGGCAAAAAATAGTGAGAGGTGGGTTACAAAAACTTCAAATGAATACATAAGCTCGTGCTCAATTGTTTAGTTAATTAATTAATTTACATTCTACCTTTCCACCAAAAATAGTGCTGAAGAAATGCAGGCTATAAACAAAATCTTTAATTAAAACTTATAATAAAACAGATCCAAAATGCATCAATAAAAGAAATAGCTAGGACCCGTCAAATTCAAATTCCGTTCAGTAAGTCTTACTTACAAGTCCGATGCCAGGTTCGTCTCTCTCTTGGCTTGATGTTACCCTTGGGAAACGGGAAGCCAGAGTTTGCTTCCCATTTGCTCCCAGGGAAACCAGGAGAACTTGATCCCAAGCCATATAGAGCTTTATAGCTCATACTCAGACCTTGGAATTGTGCCCTGAAGCAGATCAGTAGCCGCTGAAGTTGTTTCAGGGGAGTCTTGCTCTCCCTGCAACTCACCTTGATTAACTGCTTGCCCGCAGCATTCTTCACCGCTCCCTGAACCCTTTTCAAGGGCAGCCCTGTGCAGAGCCCGTCACAGCCACCCCGGCCAGCTGTAACTAAGGCAGGCATGCCTGGCCAGGCAGAGTTGGCACGTGTCTGTTGTGCCACCACTCCCGGCCTCACAGACTGTGCACCCAGGTTTGGCCTGCATCCAGGAGGGCATCCGTACTGGAAAGCCCACCCAGCACGGATGTGATCCCTCTTTGCAGTGCTTTCCGCCAGCCAGGAGGACGAGTCGCCGAACCTTGTGTCGATTCAGCTTGGATGGGCTCATCTTCCTCCAGTTCATGACTGCCCTGAGGTACTGATTTAATTTTAGAAGAACCTCCTTGAGTGTGGATGGAAAGGAAAGATAGAGCTGGTGTCCCTACTGTACCGATGGCACTGGACACCCAGGCTCCATGCATGCTGTCCTAGCAGTCCCATGAAGGCTGAGAGAGAAGCTGTAGACCAGCCGGCACGGCATCACGCCGGAATCCTCCAGGACTACCTTCGGAGTTCGCTCCTCTTTGGCGGCTGATGCTTTCTCGCTAGCCGGCCTGGGCTTCAGCAGCAGCGTGGTCAACCGAGGGGGGCTCTCCCCGAGGCGATGCAGGCTGTCTGCACTGTGAGCTGGCTTGGAGCAGCTCCCATGATGGGCGTACCTTCCTCCACCGCCCTGTCCCTTCTTAAAGTGCCTCCCTCCGTAAGGCACAGCCACAGCTCTAGTCCTGAGATGCTGAGCAGGCATGCTGACGTGCAGATGAGCATACCCCTCTTTCCTGCCATCCATCCAGGCACTCTTAATTCATCTCTGAAAATGCCCTCCCTTGGTGTCGCTCCTTCATGTCCTAGCCCTAGGAAGCTGCTGGAAGGGAGCAAAAAGTCACTGGAAGGAAGGGCCGCTTTGGGGCCTGATGCCTGGAGGAGCCACCGGTTATTTCAGGCAGGTAGCAAGATGGTGCAGCAGGCCCACAGGTGCCTTGGGGCAGGTGGTCTCTTCATCAGCCTCTCACTGGTAGTCTGTAAACCTAAAAAGAGTATAAGCAAAAACCACAGTCATGCCCTAGAATGAGACTCCTCCCGCATTGATAAAGACTTGCCTGGCCTTTGTTTGTTCTTCATTTTGGCTGTGTAGCTCAGAGGGATGGAGCATGTAAAGATGTGTTTAAAGCAGCTAGAAATTAAACGGGTAACAAGATCAGGGTGCCTGTATAAAACAGACCTTAGATAGTATTTATAAAGGATTATATATGCTTAATAGATGTGACTTTTCCCAAGGAAACCTTGTGTTTATAAGAGGATGGCATGAATCCTGACTTCACAGAACCTGGCAGTGCAATTTGCAGGATTTCCTGTAGAGGAAATGATGGCAAGCTGATTCTGAGTCTGTAGCAAGATGAGCCTGTAAATGGTGGAAGGGCTTGATTTGCTGAAGCAAGGCATCTCCAGGTCCCTGGCGCTGTCACTGTGTATAATGGAGACAAAGTCAAACGTGGACCTGGGTCCAGTTCCCAGCTCAGCTGTGAAGCTCAATGGGTGGTGCAGGACGAGTCACTCTTCTCAGCCAAACTGTCTCACGGATCTGTGAAGCTGAGCTTGTAGGAAGAAGGGCAGTCAAATGGTATTTAAAAAAATATTGGTTGTGGAAAAAAAAGGGAGGACCCTCTCATCCAGACGCCCCTCCCTATAATAGGCTCTCTCTCACTAGTTGTGTGAGGGCACTCTGCTTAGAAAGACAGCCTTCTCTTCCTTTAAAAGTTCAAAAAGCATTTCAACACCTTTTGCTAAATCTTAGCTGCGACTTCCTGCTTTTTTCAGTCTAGTGCCTCTTGCAGAAATATCTTTTCCACATGAACTGATCTCAGGAGACTTGGAAAGGGTTGTCCAGTCTGAGAGCAGCACATCAGCTGGACGGCCCTCTGTTGCTCCAGATCTTGAAGGAAGGTGGTTTTCCTAAAGAGTCTGCATCTAATTTAGCAGACATGAAACAGCTGGCTTTGCTGTCAGATGTCTGCTGCTTGTACGACTCTCAACTGGGCCGAGGAAAATGAAGGACCCAGCCAAGGCAAGACCTATTAAACTAGTCTAGCCAGTCTTGAAAACAAACCTTTGGACTTCCGTTAGAGTCTGGAGTTGGAAGGGTCTGTAGCCCATAGGCAGGGGAGAAAATTGAGTTGTAGGAACTATATATATATATTTTTTTTATCAAAATGTTTGGTGTTCTGCAGTTGCTTGACTTATCCCAAGAAAATTATGGAACCAGCTGACTTTGTACATTCTTCTCATGTGTGTAAATTGTTAATATGCAAATTGTCCCTTGGAATCATTTGTAATTATCTAAAAGGTATAGATAGGAACATTTATTTATCTATCACATTTTTATTTATAGCTTTTATATTCTGCCCTTCACAGTGTCTCAGGGTGGTAATACAATAAAATAAATAAGATGCAGCATCCAAAAATAAAATACAAAATCAATCTTAAAACACTTATGTTAGTAGCAAAGTCATGTCCAACCCATCACGACCCCATGGACAACATTCCTCCAGGCCTTAAAACGCTACTAACATTCAAAATAAAAAGGTTTTGGCCCCACTAGTCCAAAATGCTCTCTGGCTGGTTTATAGCATTAAAATACTTTAGAATACAAGTCTTTCGGACCATCTTACTGTTTAATACTGTGGTGATCCTTGGTGAGTGTATCTCATCCTCTCACGTTTGTAAGAAGCCTCCTTCTATGAGTTGTCTCTGTTCACATCACTCCTTGACACTCCTGCCCGTGAAAGTGAGCGAAGGGGGGTCTTAGTTTCCATAGCATCACTCTGGCATGGAGAAAGACCGTGCGGGATGAAGGCCTGTCTGGTGGTCATTAAGCTGCTCATGCCGCCACCACCACAGTGGGCAGATCTGCACACCGTGCTGACTCACCCTCCAGATGGGCCACAGTGGGTTTGTCGTTTTCTAAACGAGGCATGGTGCACGGTATGTTTTTTACTCGCTTGTTGTTGTTCCCCCTCCGTCCTCCCAGTAGAATCCCAGGGACACTGAGCTGTCTCTCCCTCCCTGATGCAGGGAAGACCCATTTTTGCCGTCGTGTGGCTTTCCTGGTCTTTTAAATGACTTTCCCTGGAGATCATGTATTCTGATTTGACAGATGGTTTTTACAATCCCTGTTTTGATAGCCATGAATAGCCCCCTCACCGTAGCCCCCTCACACTGAATGGCTCCTTGGAGAGGCTGTTGGTGTCGGGCAGAGTATTTTACAAAACCATTTTTGTGTGTGCATGACAACAGTTTTTCTGCTTTGATTGTGACATATATAATCCTGTGTTGCAGTCCAAAGCCACCCATTGTCCCGTCAAAGACCCCTCTTAAAGGGGAACAGAGTTTTGACAGCTGAAAAAGAGAGGGAAACACTTTCTCAACCACTTAAGATTTCACACAAATGTGGAAATCACGGACTGTCAGGTTTTTAAAAAAACACATTGAGGATTTGGCCCCAAATGATGCATAACGCACAACACCTTCTTTTTCAAAGCAAAGCACACTTGTTCCTTTGGCTTCTCCTGACAGTTTGCCTTTTGACAGCTGTCCAGGGAAACCCAAAACAGGGGAGCACTAATTGGAGTCTCTTTGGGGCAGCGTTGAAGGTTGGTGCCTCCTGCATTTGGCAGCAGATGCCTCCCAGGACACGGATTCAGCCCAGGCGCCGGTGTCCACAGTGTGTAAAAGCAGCTACAGATAATAATGCAAACCTATTACTTTTGCACATTTTTTTAAAAAATAAAAAAGTCCTACCAAGTGCGGACAGCCACTCAGGCACTTGGAGGGGACTGTGCTGTCACGGTCTTGGCGGGGGGTTGGGGAGTCCATCATGCAAAAAAGCCATGGGAAACCACAAACAGCTCTTGGTTGCAGTGGGGAGAGCCAGAAGCTGGTGCCAGCCCCCTCCAGGTGCTACTTGGGTATTTGTGCGGTGGCTGCTGGGCCTGGTTGCCAGACTGAACCCGCAGTGGGACCAGGTCATCGGGATTCCAGTGGCACAACAGCTCGCCGTGGAAAAATGAACCCTGCAACAATCCTTGGTTCTCAGCGCTGCATAACACATGGCAATTCTTTTATGATCTTGAACTTAATTGAGAACTTGGGAGTCTGAAAAGGTATCTTATTTCATTAAGTAAATTCTTGAAAGAATTCCAAGCATTAATGGCTGCATTAATCTGTGTCAGTCTCCTTCCTTCTAAGTTTTCCTTGGTTTCTGTTTCTTAACTTTTTCTCATAACTTACGTGAGCACAAAAGGGCAAGAAAACGTCTAAGCATATCACTTTTATGTTGAGTCAAATGACGTTAATTGCTAGACTGAAATTCCACCAACTTGTTTACATCCATAGTTGTAAACAGGAGGATAGTTTTGAGGTTAATTTTGAATTCTGCTATTGGCCATCCCATGCAGGAAAGCGTGTTCCCTTAAGCAGCTTTCACAGCCAGGCCTCTAACTGCTATAATTTGTGTTTTCTTGCCTTACAGAAAAGGAAGCGGAGGGAGAAAGATGATGATGCGGTCAGTATTTGTAGCCTCGAACTTAAGGTAATTAAAACATTTTGGCATGATTTTGCTAGCAGCTAAACTGGGATTTCAAAGGATCATGGTGGGCAATATTATGTCCCTTCTGCTCGTGACCAACCATCCAGGGATACTGCCTTTTCCATGCAACTGATGGGAAACAGATGAAGGGGGCAGAACTTCCCCACAGAACTTCCCACACAGAGTCACCAGCTAACATGGATGCACGTATTCCAAGTTTGATCCTGGTACACTTGCCAACAGCAATCAATCCAACTCACGGAAGAATAAATAGGTGCTTGCCCTTTCCCCGAGTCCTCCAGATCCAGAGGATGCACTTCTTGAATGCTTTCACCCATTTCCAGATGTGGGTATGAGGGTTAAAACTGCTTCTGCATTTTTAACTTGATTGGAAAATTGCAACATTTTCCTGGTAAGCCAGATGTTAAGAAAAAAGGATTCTCTTGACCAGTTTTTGTTTCTGTTTCTGTTTTGTTTTGCATTTTTCAAACAAAACAGCTATGAATATGTATATCCATGTGGATATAGTGGTTAAAGAACCCAGGTTCTTGTCATCACTCAGCTGTGAAGCTTCCTGGGTGACTTTGGACTGTTCCCTGGCAGAGAGCAGGAGGATTACCTATACTAAATTAGGCTCCTTAGAGGAGAGGCCAGGTACAAATGCAACGGAGAGAAAAAAAGTTACAATTTACCTGTCTGTTTTCTACCCCATCCTTTCATTCTCCATCCTCACTACTCATTTCCCATCACCTAGGTTTTGCCTTTATTTATCTAGCATAAATTGTAAGCTCTGTAGGCAGGGACTGTCTGACCCATGTCTCAGAGAGTGTGCCATGTCCTTCAGGCATCCTTCCTTCTGTGCTGGGGAATAAACTTTTCCTGGAAGCTTCACTTTTGCTAGCTGTCTTCGGCCAACGTGCTGCCAGAAAAGGCTACAGTGCCTGTGGGCTTCAGGTTGCAGATGCACCCCCACAGAGAAGCTTTTCATGTGGTGCAAACCTGGCCACCCTGGGTTATCAAGCACAATCTGCACCAGGTTTGGATATCCAACAATCCTCAAGCAGGGCTTAAGTATTCAAAATGGTAGCCACATGTGCCCCCCCGCAAGCCTCTCCATGGATTAAATAACCCACCATGTCCTGTCATGTCCTGTGAGCAGCAGCGCTGTATGAGGGAGTACACACACTGTTTTCATAAGCATTTAAGACTGTGTTGCTTGATATTTCTCCGTTCAGTAATTTATAATGTTTATTTCTGCGGGGGAGTGTTTTTAAATATATGATTTCTGGGGGATTTAAACTGTTTTATTGCTTGTCATATTGAGCACATAATGGAAAGGTGACTTGAGACATCTTATAAACATTTTTTAAAATGTACAGTATCAGTTGTGTTGCAGGAATAACTTTAGCCAAAGGGGCCACTTTTTGAAATCGATACCCGATGGATGAAATTCCATATGTGCCGACAGGGCAATAAGCAAAATTTTGTGCCTGGATACTGTAGCATCTGTGGCTTCGTTCCTAGGTTGCGAGAATACTTGTCGGCATACATGAGGTGCCCACATTCTTAGAACCACCGAGCAATGGAGAACTATAGTAGCAGAGCTATCAAAGGTATCGCATTCTTGGTTCAGGATGACTTTCAGCAGAACTGGGCCTTTTTGGATAAGAAAGGTGAAAACAGCCTAAAAGCAGTAAACCTTGGAATGCACTGCTACTTGAATATGTGTGCTTGCATGACAAAGCAAACTGGACATTAGAATATATATGGTACTTTTCCTGTATGTAGAGTTCTCTTTTCCTGGGCTACATTGCGTTACAGTATTCAAGTAAACACTGTGATCCTACAGTGGTTTTGTGGACAGCTTGGCTTCTGTGGACAAACTCTGGTCAAGGACAAAACCTCTGACGGGCCTTGACTAACTGGAATATGGTGTCCTTTTTGCGCCTGCTTCTCTGAAAGTATCTCTGTAGTAGGAATCCTGGGGGTGGGAGGGATAAGTATTTCTTCTGGGAAGTCGTTGCTCTGAAGTCCAAAGCCAGAGAGCTGTTATAGTGTCTTTGTAAATGCAGGTTAATTCTATTTTATGGCAGGTTGATCTCCAGTTACTGCTTCCCTTGGTTTTGGAGGGTTCCGTGTGACCTTTTAAAAATCAGCCTCACATTTTTTCTAGAGTGGAGTCATGATTCTCAGAAAGTCCTTCACTGTTGTTGTTTCATAGGATCCTTTGTGGGTTCTTTCAGCTCAGAATAAGTGAGTACCAAAGGAGGGTTGGCACAACACAGTTATGATTCTGCCCAGTGATTAAGTCAGAATTCTTAAAATCTCCTCACTGCATTCAGCCCCTGAAAGAGCCAAGGCTTGAAGTCTCTAGTTTGGTAAACAAACTCTAGCCTGGTAGTTTGGTAAACAGACTCTCACCTGGGAGATACTGCTCTGGAAAAAGTACGTGCGTCCCGTCAGGTGAATTGCGACCAGCTGGCTTTGCCTCTTTCACGTGCTGCCGCCTCTGCCCTGCGCTTGCTGCTGCAGGGCTTTCTTTGCCGAGCTGTCCTTCCTCTGAAAGCGACCACTTTAGCAAAGCCATTCCTGAACTGGCACACTCCTGTCGTTCAGCTTCTTGTCGACCCTCCCGCCTTGCCCCTCTGCTGCCAGGCCAGGCTCCAGCTTTTCAGCCACTCCCGCATTGTCCGTCTCACTGAATTGCTGGTTTATACTGTGCAGGGCTGATCTGTGTTGTAACATTACAAAGATAGCAATCAGTAATGGATTCTGGCCTCTGTTTAACCTAACACAAACTTGAAGGAGCTTTGTACAGTGTCCTACAAGAGGACATGTGATAATACCAGCAACCGAATAAGCTTCATTTTTCTAGTTCTAACCAAGGTTGTCTTTAAAAGATGTGTCTTAAGTATAATAATGTTTTAGCTTTAATTGGTTTTAGTTCAGCTGCAGTTGCTAATAACTGCAGGAGGAGCACTGAGCTCACACCCCTCAAGATAAACTTTGGTCCATCTCAAACACCACTGTTACTAATTATTGCAAAGGCCCTGTGTAAATAGTGTTCACACCTGAATGTGCACAACCATTTTAACATTCCAGGCTAGCAAAGTGGAAGGTTAGATGTTAATTTTCAGCCGTTCCAGATCTGCTACTCCTCAGTTTCCCTTGCTGACGCCACTGTGGGACCGTAAAAATACCTGTGCTTTCCGCCCTGCATTCAGGCAGACCCATTTGCTGCTATGTTGCTCCCAGAAGCAACAGAGGAACAGATTTGGTAACATTTACTTTCTGCTGATATAGGCATGCGCCAGCAAACAATGATTCATTATGAAATGCCTTACCTGTACGCCTTAGCATCTTTCAGAGGAGTATTGTACAGGTGCTTGCTTCCCTCCCCCACACCTATAAAGCTGTGGCAACTCATGACTGCACTTCGCTGCTCGTCCTCTTTCTATCTGTGAAGCCGTCCCTGCTTGAACGTTTCTACATGGCCAGTTTCCAGATTCGTTTTTCACTCTGAGTGCTGGCTACTTGGCCTAGGTGATTGGGCGAGACCGAATGAGACCGGCTGGGCTTGATCAGGAAATAATGCATGTTGCGAGGCATGCTGAGCCAGGGCAGGAGACACTGCTGGGTTGGAGTGCCCTGGAAGGGGTGGGCGGGCGGCCGAAGGGGGTAGCGCTGCCATGGCAGACCCCGTGCTGCCCCCTGAGTGGCTCCGGGTTAGGCCCACAGGCCCAGTCGGGCTTTTGGACTTCAGCCCAAGTGTGGTTTGCCCTTCCAAGAGGGAGCCAAGAGGGGAAGATAAGAAGTCCCAGGTGCCAGCAGACAAAGAATTATTGTTGCCCTGCGTGTTTCAGAACTATTCTTCAGGGGCTGAAAATCGTCTGTTTGTTATTTCCAAAATGCACAGGGCAACAATTAAAATTTTCCCTGGCACTTGGGACTACTTCTCTCTCCTCCCGCCCATCCCCCCCCCCCGCCACACACACACCTTCTCATTTCGTCATTGAACTTCAGTGGAATGGCAAATTCTTCCGTGCCCTCAGATGGATCAGGTGGCATCCATTTTCAAGGACACCTCCAGTCCTGACGTAGCAGGGATGGGGAGCTGGTTTAGGATGTGGGGCAGATGAGGGAAACCTCAACCAGCAGCTGTGTTACAGTGGTTTGACCCACCCCATATGCCTTCCACATTGGAAGGGTGTGCAAAGCTAGTGGGAGAAGAAATTCCTACTCTTTATCTTGGACATAACAGCGGTGATTCCTCTAAGCACTTGCCATTCATCTTCCTATTTTGGGGAGGGGGAGTGGAACACAGGGTCCACTCTTTGGAGTATAGAGGACCTCCTCCCCATTAGCCTTCAGGGGATTTGGGAAGGAGCCGGGGCCTTCCCAAGAGTGCATGGATCCACTGGGCTGGAGGTTTCCCGTCCCTCTTGTAATGCTTTGGGTCATACTCTCATTGTTACCTTCACTCAGTTGTACCATAAACAAAACGTGGTTTGCATGCTTAGCTTCTTCCTGAAACAACCCTGGAAAATGCACTTCCGTGGTGTTGCCAGAGATGTCTGAGAACTTGCATTTCAGTCCTTGGGAATGCGTCTCTTGGCTGCACTCTCGGCTCACTTCTCCTGCGCGTCGAAGCAGACGGTCGGCGACACGTGCTTATGCCATAGGAGAACAGGCTTTGGTGTGCCACAGCCTCTCTTGAGAATGCTGAGCATTGTCGTCAGACTAGAATTCCCTGGGTTCCTGGAGGGAAGTCATGGCCTCCAAGCCGGCTGGCATTTGCTAACCCTGTGACCTGGCTTATAGCAGCCTTCTCTAAGCTGGTGCCCTCTGGGTGTGTTGAGCTGCCGCTCTTCTGGCAGAGTTGACTGGGATGCGGGAGGTTCTTCTGGCTTGTGGAGGGAGACAGGGTTCCTTTGTGCGTTGCACTGCAGCACTCCTTGCTATTATGTAAGTTTCAAGGTAGTGATTCATGTCTGGTGCCTCTTGCAGTGTGTATTCTGAAGGTGTGCCTCCGTGTTTGTTAGTGACAAGGCGTTGTTGGCCTCCGTATCCAACGGTGCGTGGGGAGGAAGAGTCGACTCGTTGGTGGGGGGCATGGTGAAGCCCTCATGAGTCACCTCCGGTAGCCGAACTTTGCTTGGGCCCCAGTTTGGGCGGTAGCACCAGAGACCTAAATAGGCAGCAGTTTGTTGCCAACACTGCCTCTCTGCTTACCTTCTGAGCATTCACGAGAGCATGTGAAGAGGATCAGGATCAGGTCAAGGTCTGTCCTGAGTCCAGCATCCTGGTCCAAATAGCTGCCAGTCGGAAGCATCTTTAACTTTTACGTTTATACCTCACTTTTCAGTTAAACACTCAAGTGGCTTCCAGTGAAGAAGCAATATTAACTGTTGTGATTTTGTGATGTTTAAGTTCATTGCAAACCACCTTGGCAGGATTTTTAACCTGAACGGCAACCTATATAAACAATTGTAAGTAAAGAATTAAAGGAGGATCAAACATACTCAGAGGGTAAGATGGCTACTGGTCATGATAGCTAAATGGATCGTCCATGTTTAGTGGCAGAGGATCTGGATACCAGAAGGAGACAATGTACCCAAGAGAAACAGTTATTTCACACGCTGTTTGTCAGCTTTCTGGAGTCTTCTGCTTGGCCCCTGTGGGAAATAGGGTGCTGGGGTGGATGCACTTTTTTCCCCAGCGCAGGCCCTCAATGCAGTAATGCTTTAAGGCACCTAGATTCTATGTTGCTGCTGCTTGGTAAATTGTTAAATTCTATTCGGGCAAAAAGCTAACACAAACCAGCTTAATCCATGAGACAGTTAAGTGTGAACTTTTCATGGCATAAGCCTATACAAGCTTTTGGAAAGCTACGATTCTGACACCAGATAGAAGCTGCTGATCCTGTAAAAGGGTTGTAATTGTAGTAACTCTATGTGTGGCTCAGCAGCATCTGCTCCTTGATTTGACTTGGCCAGTCATGAAAGACAAATGGATTCTGAATTAGTGGGAAACCAGCATTTTGTGAGTGAGCTGTCAACTGGACCACCCAAGTCTGGAGGAAAAAGTAGCCATGAACTTATAGAACTGTCTTGGTTAATGCGTAGTATAGAAATCAAATAAATAAATAGCATAGAAGCATAAAACAAGAATGTGAAGTAGCTTCCAAGTTTTTCTGCAGGCTTCTCCCACTGCCCCTTGCTCCCCTGATAAATCCTAGCTTGTTTTTACATCAGGAGCCTTTTGCAAAGCTCTTGGATTAACATGTGCAAAATGGGGAAAAGGGCCTTATTCCATGTTCTGTTCTTCTGTCCTTTTTGAGCATTAATAGCTGAATATTACAAGTGACGGCCTCAAATGCAGATTTCAGGGGAGAATGAATGGGAGAAATAGCACACCTGTGCCGTTCCACTATAGTCGTTGAGCTTTTTCTTGAGATAACACATCTTCACTGCAGAGAAATCTTTTCAGCCTAATAAAAAGCTGTATTTAAGAGTGCATGTCATGCTAGAAGACCCAACTAGCTTACAAAGACAGAGCTGTGCAGGCAGTCCCTGACTTACGAACATCTGCGTTACGAACAGCCCATACTTACAAAATGCCATAAAGCCTATTAATTTAAAAAAAAGGCTACTGTGGAAAATCCGCATCACTGCTGAGAGAGGGGAAGCAAAAGGAGGCCTCGGAAGCATGTCTTCCTGCCCTACCCATCCAGAGAGAGAAATCTTTCCAGCATCTTGCAGTCAAAAGGAGGTGCTGGCGAGTTTGGATGTGGGTGGGCTAGAAATACTGTGGTTTTCCCACTTTCATGGGGGTCCTGTGCTCCTAACCCCTGTGAATGTGGAGGGCTGACTATGTGATCCGACTTGCCTGCCCTTTGCTTTACGATCAGTTGTCCCCGTTGTGCAGACTCGAACCGGCAACCTTTCGATCTCCCAGCCCAGCAGCACAGCGGTTTGAACCACTGCGCCACCTGCAGTCCCTCAGTTGTCCCACTTTTTGACCAATGGGAGCTGGTTAGAGCACTGGACTCCTACTGGGAGGCTCACATTCATAACTTCACTCATCCACGGAGGTTCCTAGGTGACCCGGTGCTACCCAGCCCAAGTTACCGCACAGGGAGGGAGCATCGTGGAGCAGGGGAGCACGCCACCCTGAGCTGCTGGGAGGGATGGTGGATAAAAATGTGCCCTTTTGGAATTGTTTTTTGGGCAAGACAAACAGCCATTTTGTCATGGTTTTTTGACATCCTTGTTCTGTAGGAAAGGGTAAAGCGGGAAGCTGAACGCATGTGACTAGTTCCAGCCATATCTTGACAGAGAATCATCACAGTTGCTCACTGCAGCCTGCGTCTGCCTCACAGTATGAAAGCATCGCCTGCTGCCCACTCTCTGGGCACTTTGCATGCTGTGAATGATTCTTCAGGGCCTGGGATACTTCCCGTGGCAAAGGTTGTGTCGTGTTCGGTCAGAGATTTATTTCCATGTTCAGCTAACTTGCACCGTGGCTCAGTTTCATCACGCATGCATGTGTGGAAGTGTCGGGGGAGATGGAGACCGGCCGGGCACCGCAGGCGAGTCCCAGGCTGGCATAGGTGGAAGTAGCAGGTCTTCCCCACTGAGGTGCTCGTAACAAGAGAACACCGAACCTTTGCAATTCATTGTCAGGTGCTTAAGAGGCAGAACATCAGATCCTTGTGTTCAGTAATTAGTGTTAATTACTTAATGACAGGTTCCCATGTGACTCCACAGCACTGCTCTTCTGCTGGTAGCGTGTCCTCTCCTTAATTACATTATCACTGCTGCACCTGCCTTTCTGTTGGCTAGATGTAGCTGCGCTGATGGTCACTTCTACACAAATCTAGATGTATGCATCTCCTCCACACCAGAGGATGCTTGGGCTGAACTTGGTAATTTCTTCAGCATCTGAAGAAACAGTGAAATTAGAGCAGCTCCTTGGATATGTCAACCTGGGCCTTTGAAGTGAGTTTTACATGAATGTGTGCTCTTTTTTTTAAAACAAAAGACAAATGTTTGATAATGGGAAAAGGAAAATGCCTTCTATTCTAAGTCCAGAAGAAGGAATTTAGTTAGGCCCAGGCATGATGTCATCCTTTTTGATCCTGCGATTGGGTTGCTGGGGGAAGAGAATCCAGCAGTGGAAAAAGATGGGCTCCATTTTGACATAGTGTCAATATGGGTTGCCATGGGTGAGAATGACGAGCAACAGTCCTTGGACGTGTGCTCTCTTTCCCCTTCTTTGTGCATGAGTGGGAGAGAGTAGAATTTCCCACTTCTGATTTGCAGCATACCCGAGTCGCCATTGGTCCACCCTGGCAAACCACGGTTTGCCATATTGGGTGGCAGTCCACACCGTGCAGTTCACTCCACGAAGCTTCAGAGCGGCAGAGAAAGGGAATCGGGCGCGGAGCAGCCTCAGACCTTGCCCTGCTCATCCTTGGAAGGATAAACTGTGGGCTGACGCCGTGTTCCCAGAATTCTCTCCATGGTCCAACCACCAGATGACATTGCTAACGTCCATTCCAGGGGGGGGGGGGGGGGGTGAGTAAAGCTAGCAAAGAAAGAATGTGTCGCGAGAGAGTGATACGGAAGTCGGTGTGAGGGCACAATAGTTGTGTTTTGAATGTGGGCACCAAGTGTGATAGATGTTCCACTCTGTTGGGAGAGGAAAGGTGCTTATTCATTGAAATTAATGCATTTTATCTAAATCATGTTTACCCTGCCTGCCTGCCTGCCTGCCTGCCTGCCTGCCTGCCTGCCTGCCTGCCTGCCTGCCTTCCTTCCCCCCACAGACGACATCCGGGGGGCTGTGGGATAGTTTGGATCCCCTGATCTGAGGTTGGATACAGTGCTCTGAGCTCAGAGCAGGCAATCTGAGAACAAACCCTTCTCAGGCTCCTTGTAGCCCGTGTGAAAAGAACTGCGCTGGCTGCCCTCGGACAGCGACTGTGCGGAGGGCTAAGAGGAGGCACGTGGCGGGCAGAACAGAGGCCAGCTGCCCTCCCGCTTTGGAAACAGCCCAGCTAGGCAGGCAAAAAAGCACTGTAGCAAAAAAAAAAAAAAAACAGAATAAAATAAAATGCAGGACAGCACATAGAAATTGCCACTGCTTCTGCACTGCACAGGATGGCCATAAACTTCCCAGTTGGGGAGCTTCTAGTCAAATGATATAACACAAAAGGAAAGGGGACAAGGAGGGTTGAGAAAGAAACAAAACGGGTAACATGTCTTAAAGTTAAATAGTTAAACAACTAATAGTTGTTAGAACCACTGGCTGGAGTGGAAACAGTTCAGGCTGGGGAGGAGCTGGCTTTCTCTCAGCCGAGGTAGAGAAACGGCCCTGCTTCCTGTTTCTCTTCCTGCTGCATGGAATGCTGGGGTGGCTGCTGCTGAGTGATGGAGCGAGCCCAGTGGCGCTTTCCTTTCTGTAGTGCCAAACAAATGGCCCTCCTTCCCATCTTTTCCTCTTTTAAGAAGTAAAAGAATGTGTCTGGTACACCTCAAACTTATTTGCTTCACATTTATATTGCTTTTCTAGAATATTTAAAGAACCTCACATCACTTTGTGAGGCTTTTTGCTGCCCCCACTTCTGTGATAGCATTGTTCACACACACCCCATACAAAGTAAGCTCCCCCCCCCACTAAGGATTTATTTTTTTATTTTATGCACTAAACCAGATGGGCAAGGATGAAAGTTAATGATATTGAAATCAGCTCAATAAGACCAAAGGGACGTGTGTGTGTTTCCTATGTTGGCAAACTTAATAGCTGAAACTGAAATTTCACACCCTTATCTGGCTTCCCGAGATCAAATGGCCTATATCTGAACACCTAGAGAGCGAGGCAGCTCCTGTGAAAGATAATCTGGCGTCAGGTGTCCTTCATTTGCTCTTGAGACTGAGAATGAGGTTGTTTTGTGGTCCTGCACAGTGTGCAGCTCTTTAAACAATCCCACGTAGCTCTTCTTACAAAACAGGGAACTGGGAGAGCACAAGGCAGGCTCAGCCTGGCTGGCAAACACATTTCTAGGAACAAAATTGTGCGTTGACTGTATGCTTCTGCACAACCAAAGAGCATCTGTCCCGTAGACCATTTGGTTGATGTTTTTGTAGTTTTTGTACAGTGGTGGCTGAGGTGTGTCCCCCAGTGCTGTGCTTTACCTGCCACATCTTGTGCCATCATGAAGCTGGATACGGAGGCGCTAGTCCCGTCTCCCTGCCATGAACCTGTGTGTTGAGTCATCACATACATCCGTCCAGCCCAGCGCTGGCTCTTCTGACAAGCAGCGGCTTTCCATAGGCTCAGGTGGCATTCTTTCCCCATCCACCTGATCTGCTCTCCTTTCAGCTGGAGACGGACGCATTCAATGGAATTTACTTCTAAGCAACTGTGCAGCGGGCTGGGCCGCCAAAGTCTAATCAAGCATCCATGTTAAAAGGGGGAAAAGTTCTGGGAAGCAAAGGAGACTTGTATTTCTGTATTCACGCAAGGGCTTATTTTGGCTACAGGCCAGGGGCTGATCCCCCCCCCCCTTTCATTAAGCTTTAATGTGGCTTTAGTTGCAACTTGGGAGGGCTCAAACTATATTTTCTCAGCACTTTGGGAAAGGCCAAGCTTCCAGAAACATCACTAGTTAAGAACTAGTTGAAAGTCTAGGGTGTTTCTCCCACCCCACCCTCTCAGCTTCGCTAGAGGCTTGGCCATTGACTTTTAAAATCTCTAAATATAGGACAGGTTGTTCAGCTCCGATGAAATTGATTTCATTAGGAATGGAATACATCAGGGTAGGGAGGGAGGGAGGGAGGGAAAATAAACATCAGAAAAACGATGGCTTGTCACAGCAAGGCCTGCATGATCTGGAGATGCACGGTGGGCAAGGTAATAGATACAAGCGCTGGCGCTCCCAGTCTGTGTGGTGCAGAAGCGTTGGGCAGCAGCACATCATCCCATTGCTGTGCTGGGCGGGGATGAGGGGAGTTGCAGAGAGCCAGCTTCTTTTGGCACCACCGTGGGCAGGCAGGCTGCTGCTTGAACCAGCAGATTTTCATCAGGCAGAATAAAGAATTCCACTTCATTAAAAAGCTAAAAATATGTGCAGGCATATTGACCCCACAGAACAACAGTTGCAGGACACGTTCAAAGAGATTGTTTCCTCTGTGCTTTCCAAGCTGCCCACCTGAGACAGCACAGGAAACACCCTGTGCAAATGGAAGCACCTGTTTTTCCTCCGATATCCCTGTTGCTTACCATGCGAGTCCAGTCACGTGGATGAGACGGCTTGTGCCATTTCATATTTTTAAGATTTCACTGACTCAGCCTGCTCCCGCGGTGCTCTTTCCATATTGCAAAGGGTGTTGGGGAGCGTGCCTCACATAATCGGAGGGTCACACACGTGAATCCCTCCCAAGCTTTTCAAGGGACGCACTGCTGGAAATCACAGTTCTTAAAGAAGCAAAGTCTTTTGGCTGACCCATATTGTTCAGTAAGGGAGCCCTTGCGCATTTGGAACATGCAGATAAGAACAGAAGGGTTGGACCCATACATCCAGTCTCCGCTAAAATGGTCTGGTGCATTAAACTGATTTAATGGTTTCCTTCCTATGGGACCATCCTGAGATTTAGAATTGTGCAAGTGCTTGAACCCCTACCTCAGGCATAATTATTTGCAGGACAAATGAAATGCATGCTAAGAAATCCAGCCTGATAAGGCTGCCAGCCTGTTTGAGAATACAGTAGAGGGCAGGGTACATTAAACTGGGCCTCTCGTTTCATTAAGCTCTTCAGAGACCATTGCCTGTTGCAGACATAGCTATGCTGCAGCAGGATATCTGATAACAATTTTCCTGCTGTTTCCTTCCAAGGAACCCAGGGCAGCTCACATCATTCTTCCCTCAATCTTATCCTCACCAGAGGCCTGTGAGGCAGGTCAGCCTGAGAGTCTGTGACTGACCTAAAATCCACCAGTGAGCTCCGTGGCTGGGGAAGCGAGAACCCAGCTCTCCTTAGTCCCAAGCCCCGTGCTTTTAACCACTTCATCACACTGGCTCTCAGTATTGCAGCTTGGCTTTCCTCTTCATCTCATTCCATAAGTGAGTTACAAATCTTGTGGATTTATATATGTAAGCATCAAATAGAGTGGGTCTTACAAAAATCACTGTTACCTAGTTTGGGGGAAATAGCTGGTGCTTGTGCCAGGGAAGGACGATGACTGCGATTTATGAAAAAATGCGTTAAAGGCTACCATCCAGTGAGTGCTTATATAGGACTGAGCCCTAGAGGACTCAAGCGAGAATTACTTCTAAGTAAACATACACAGAAATAGTTCAGTTCTGCTGAACTGAAGCTGCATATGCCCCAAAACACTTCTGCTGCTTGTCAGATTACGGCAACTCTGTGTGAATGCATATTTGGTCTTCCTTTTCCTCTGCTTTTGACCTCCCCAGCATGATGGTCTTCTCCAGCGAGTCTTTCCCTCTCATGATGTGTCCAAAGTACGCCAGCCTCTCTTTTGTCCTTTTTGCTGCCAGGGTAAGTTCTGGCTTGATTTGATGTACGATCCACTTATTCACCCTTCTGTCCATCCAGGATATTCCCGAAGCTCTCCTCCAGCACCATCAGTTTCCTTCCTGTCAGGTTTCTTCACCATCTGACTTTCACACCCAGGCATGGCGTGTGAGATCTTGGTCTTGGTCTCCAGTGAAAGGTCCTTTGTGTTTTGGGGGGATCGGAGGGAGCATGTAATGCATTCCCGAGGAAGGTGTAAATTAATTTTGATGCTCTAGAAATAGGCCAAGGCATGAGTTTTTGCATGTCAAGGAACCTGTCTGAGTAAACGAAGGAAGGCGTGGGATGCAGTCCTGGACACCCTTTTCTGAGGGCAAGCTCCACTGAACTTAGTTGGACTTAGTTCTGATGAGGGATCATGCTGTTACTGCAGCAAGCACTACTGGACTCGGCTCTCTCCATCCACCTCCTTTATCCAAGGACATCAGAATAGCACCTGTGGCAGCATAAAGGGTGAACGCTCTCATGTTGTTTTCATAATAGCCCTATAAAATAATTCAGGCCTCTGGGCCAAAGTCACCCAGTGAATTTTGAGGCGTTGATCAGAAAGATCTTGTGTTTGAATATCGGGTAAAGCCCTGCACTGAGCCATAATAAGCCTCCCTACGCTCCCAGTGAAATGTTCAGGCCGAAATGTTCAGACTCAGCTCTGCGGGGCTGCTGAGTCCCGAGTGGCCAAACGCAGGTGAACAGAGGAGACCCCTCCCAGTCCACTGGACAGAAGG
Source organism: Varanus komodoensis (assembly GCF_004798865.1). NCBI lineage: Eukaryota > Metazoa > Chordata > Lepidosauria > Squamata > Varanidae > Varanus > Varanus komodoensis. Next base: position 73,890,095 of record NW_025335268.1, on the reverse strand, counting down.
GGGCGCTCTTATGGCTGCAGCGATTGCTGCAGGTGTGAGGAAATTGCCTTCTGCTAAAATCCCCACTTGGACTTCGCTCTTGGAAGCACAGGAAGGAAGAAATGCCTTCATTTCTCAGAGCGGTCCTATACATGTTTACTTCAGAGCTTGCCTGACACAGTCCACGTGCTGCCGTGCCCGAGCAGACACGCATAGGATTGCTATGTTAAATTTCCTACAACCAGCTTATGGAAATGTATTTGAAAGGAGGTTTGTTTATTCAAAGTATTTGCATACTATTCACTCCCAAGACTCCCACTTATTCTGGGACTACCTGGCCAGCTTGTTGCTCTGTGATGATGCCAGGGCATTTTGTGAATTAAGCAGAATTTTTACAGGAATACACGGTCCCTGCTGGCTCCGTTTACTGAAGCAAAACAGTCTCATTACATTTACTCCAAATGTGGCCCCAGAAAAATCAGTGCATTGTTTAAATATCGTCAGGCTGCTTATCAGGGCAAAAGTGCCTCTGATTGAGTAATGCTGTGTAAAGGATGCAAATCTGATGTGCAAAAGAGCATTCCGGCAGGTGTCTCTTGTCAGGTGGCGGGAAGAACCCGGACATGAAGTTAAAGGAGCAGGTCCACCCTAAAAGTGCATCGTGTTGGAACACTTGCATCCTTACTCGGAGCCTATGCATACTTAAAAGTAAACCCCAGGCTCTTGGGAAGGTTTACTTCCAAATACGTGCATAGTTTGGGGGCATAAAAGGCGATCCTTAGTTTCATGCGCGTACTGAACTGGGTTCTGCTGGATGCCGTGGGTTTCGCTCCCAGGCGTGCGCCAGGAGGCCGACGTGCTACCCGCGCATGCTTGCTCGGAAGTTCCAAAGGGGATCGGCGGGGCATGCTTCGTAGGATTGCTGATACTTGCATGGGAGTGAGCGCCACTTTTCCGAGTAGGTCTGCGCGGGCTCGGGTCGCACGATGGAAGCCCTCTGCCCCTTTAATTTTGGAGTAAGCGCAGCTGAACGCACTGGGATTTAGTTCCCTACAAGCAAGCCCTCGGGTAGGGTTCCGCGAAGCCTGTCCTGTAATTCCACTCGGGCTAATCGCTTCGGTCTCTCCCGGGCCGCGCCGAAGGTCGCTCCGCTTCACAGTCAGCGTGCTGCGAACGGGACCCCCAAGGCGGCGCGCGCGGGGCGCCTGGCCCAGCCGCTGCCGCTCGCGCCCCTTGCAGGGGACGGGGCTGGCGCCAGCTCCTCGCGCGTGCCCGCTCCGCAAGGCGCCCCCCGGCGCCACGCGCGCGCGCGCGCGCGAGGGAAGCTACCTAGCGAGGGCTCGGCTCGGCTCTGCCGCGTGGAACCCGAGGCGGGTGGGCGTGGCCGGCGCCGGCGAGCCAATGGCGCCCGCGCGCCCCGGCGCCCCGCCCTCGGGCTGCTCGGCGCCCCGCCCGCCGCGCCTTGGACCGCGCGCCTCGGAGCGCCGTGCTCAGAGCGGGTGCAAGCGGATCACCTGCGGGCGGCGTGGCGTTCCTCCAGGCCCGGCGGCGCCCCGAGCGCGGCCAAGGGCGGGTCGCGGCCGCGTCGCCCTCTCTTTGGCTGGCCGCGCCGTGCCGAGCGGATTAAGGAAGGCCCGGGCGCGGGGAAGCCTTGCGGGGGGAGGGGATATGGTGGCTCTCGATGACGCCGGGGGGCTGCTCCCCATTAAGAGGAGTATTCGGGTGATCGATGTGCAGAACCAGCCTTGCCGGGAGCCGGAGGTAAGGCGGGAGCCAGGGACGTTTCTGCTTTAATCGGCGACCAAGGCGCTGCTTGGAAGCTGTAAGGTTGCCTGTTAGGGAAGCTGAAGGAGGAGCGCGCGTCCTTCAAAACGCGGTGGGTTTTACCGCCGAGTAAGTCTGCGAGGGATCCTGTTGCGCGTGCAAGAAGTCGAAGGTGCGGTTCGCTCTGACCCTTCGCTCCTTAAGCACCCCTGTTTAACATTTGAATGAGAAGAAGTCGGATTTCCGTTGAGGACAAATGTACCTAGCGGGGGGAGGGAGTCTCCCGCTAAGTAAACGACATAATTTTGTTGAAGATTCAGGAGAAGTAAAAAGCTAGTGAGTTTTTGGATTGCTGCCTGTAGACTAAGGTGTACGAGAAGATAATCAATAGAAATCGATCAGTTGCCCTATTTGTCCTTCTGCGCTGGTCCTTAAACGTCGTTTTGAAACTGCTGCTTACCAGGGAAAGCTGCTCTTAGCCCAGACTTCGACTAAGGAAACCCATAATTGCAGCAGGCAGGTCCAGCGTCTTTAATGCCGTGCCAAGTTTGTGTCTCTTGGCCTTCCTGTGAAAGGAAGCTGTCCGTGAGTGCGCTGAAACCCACCGGGTGCTCTGCCCAGTCTAGACTTCCTTATTCAAAAGGGAGCTAACTCAGCAGAGAGCAGGCATGGTTTATGCCCTGCTTGCTACAGCATGATAGGCCAGTGTGAAAGGGGGGGTGCTTCTGTGTGTGTCTCTTCCCTCTCCCTACCTGAAGTTCATATCGGAACCCTGAAGCAGCTGAGGCTTAGTCAATGGAATCTGCTACTTCAGTTCCTCTGTTCCCGTCTAGCATGGCTTGTTCCTCTTTTGCATCCTCTTTCCATGCTCCCTATTTTGCCCTGTCAAGATATTAAAGCTTTCTTCTGCAGTGCATTTATTATGCACTGCAGTGTAATAAATGCAGCAGGCGATGATGATCACACAATGGAGTCCGCTTACGCACACAAGTTGCTTCGCTGACTGCTCCTGGACGTACTCATATGGAGAAGTGACAGATGCATTTTCTTAGGGTTAGTCTGCTATGTTGAGTCAGTTGGTTTGTAAGTCGTTCTTGTGGGGTTATTATGTGTGCGTGATGTTACGGCATCTGCTGAAAATATTTTAATCCTGCAGAAATAGAATGCCTCAGGTTACCTTCTAGAAAGATAATAGGAGTCACAAGAACCAAAAAAATTGAATATATTGTAACTAATGACTTGTGTGACATAATACATCCTGTCCGGAAGTACTGGTGGTTTCTTTATGATTTAGTTGTTCTCCTTTATGAAAAGTGGAACTCTTTAAATGTTCTGACACGATGTTCTCAAGGATGTTTAGAAGCTGAGGAGACAGTGTAATCGCATTTCTCAGTAAGCTTTCCTTTTCTTGTTTGTTTGACAGCTTTTAAGTGCTCTTCTGTGTACAGAAGAGGGCTAATCCGTAGAGGGACTGTGGCAAGAGGCACTCAGTCTCGGTATTATTGCTAGTTCTGGCTGCTCTGGGATCTTGAGACATTCCTCAGCTGTGCTACCTGGGATGGGGTGTGTGTTTCCTGGATCTCGGGATTTCTTTGCTTTTGATATGCTCCTTTAGTTTGGACAAGCGTCATAACCTAAGCAAATACCTGTGGGCGTGTTGGGTTGCTGCTTTGCTCACTGAATAGATGCTTCAGTAGAAATGTGTGGATGTTGTCTGATTAGCATGTTGACTTGAAGACTACCTGCCTTTTTGAGGAAAAGGGCTTCAGCAGGATTCTTTGTTCACTGGCATTCATGCAGCTGTTCTTAAAAGTGTTTCCTGCCTCATTGATTTGCTGTATTTGTGGCAAAGAGAAGCTGTTTTAGTGAGACCTTTAGTTTCTCTGGATTTGCATCCTTCGCAGCCTCTTGGTCCAAATTGCTTTGTAACTTTTAGCAGTTGATTCCTGGTTATGACAAAATGGTAGAAGGAAACATTCGTCTTAAATATTCTGAGTTTTTTGGAGTGAGCTTAGGTTCTGCATCGTGCATTCAGAACCATATTGTGGAATCGCATTTAGTCTACTTAAAAGCAAATCTCCAAATGTGGCTGTCGGAGGGCAACTTTGGGTCCCAACTGAGTGGTATAAATCCTGTGCCCCTGCGGTTCTCCACTTGATCTCAGTGACATGCTTTGGTATTGTCACTCTCAAGGCCACCTTTTTAAGCAGGTGAGCCCAGAGGCCAAAACTACCTTACCCAGATGTTCCTGACCTTTGGCTTTGCCTGCCTAAAAGGCTTCTTGGGATTCAGTTCAAGTGGCTCATTTGAACATGAATTATTGGTTGTCTGAGGCAAGAGAAGCCTTGTGGGGAATGCTTTGAGTTCTTTGCTCTTCTACTTGCTCCTCATTGGAGTGTGAAAGCTGGTTTTCCACTGTAAGCAGGGAAGGATTTCAGATAGTGTGGGCTCTCTCTTTAAAATAGGCAACTTGACAAAGTAGTTCAGATGAAAACAAGCTTGTGGTTAACTGTTGCAGCTGTGGAACTCAAAGCTTGACTTTCCTCCCTCAGCAGGAATAATTGATAAGCAGCTCTTTGGAATAAGCTGGTTGATATAATGGAACCTAAAAATACTTGCTGAACTATTTTGATACAGTGGTAGAACCAAATAGTGTGGCTTGATGCAGACTTTTAGACTTCATGCTTCTGCCAGAAATGAGACTAGATCCAGAAGAAAAGAAAATCAGTAATTATCAGAAAGGCATTGGGTGAGGTACAAGGAAGGGAGGAAGAGTCTCCTCCAGTCCCCCAAACACATCTCCGTTTGGCTTGCACCGGCCTGGTTGTTCAGGTGTAATTTGTAAACCCACTCACACCAGGAGAATGCTGTGTGCTAGAAAAAAACGTTTCTGGCAGCCCAGGAGCATGTGTGTTTATCATCTTATTGGGGCACACCTGTGTGGTGTAGACATTTGTGTGTGCTTGGTGACATGTATGTACAGCATGTTCTGGAGCGTACCTGAAGAATTAGGTTCTTGAGAAACTGCCAGACTAGCTTGTCAGCTCCCTTCTTTTTCTATTCTAGGGTACGTCACTGAAAAGAGCCCAGACCCATGTTTACTTTCCCTGCTGCCCTTTTCTGATCTGCTATTGCAACACAATTGTGGAATGCATCTTAGTGCTTAAAAAGCTTTTTCGTAAGAGCAGAGAAGTCTCCTTCAAAAATTCGTGTTGATGTGTTCTTTCTTTCTCTTTCTCATTCATTTACTTTGGTAGTTGTCTTTAAAACAGTCCATCCTCATTTCTGACTTAATCTGGTGCACCATACAGCTCAGAAAATAAAAGCAACCATTATGATACAATCTATGCTGATTGGATGGAATCTAGTTTGTGCGTGTGTGTAGGGGGGTCATTGTCCCTCAGCCTCAGTTCTGCATCTGTACAATAATAGCTGCCTTCAGAACTAACTAAATAAGAGAGATGATAATATGGCAGATTGCAATAACCTTCGCAAGCTCTTGGTATAAGTTACAGTCATAGAGTGTGACTTGGCAGCCTTGTGGTGCTTTCCTCCACAAGTGCAGTATGGAGAGGGTAGGTCAGCTAGGACGAGGCGTTGCTCTGCTGCAGCTATTCTTTGAAGTGAGCGTCGCTATTTCGTTTACCCTGGAAATAGATACTCTCCCCGCACCCCCCATGGAATGCATGACATCATTTCTCAGAGTTTCTTGGTATCTTAATGGGACAGCACAGCTTTGTTGTCTTTGGGGCAGTGCTAACTGATTTCAGCAGAGCTATTTCTGAATTGCACTCCAGGGCATGACAGTAAACCTGAGTAACTCAGTCTTTCTCCTTTTTTGGTCGTCCCACTTCCTTTTTGCTACACAGAAGCAAAACCCCCAAACCTAGCTGCTTTAGCAGCACAGAGGAAACCTAATAGAAGCGAGTTTCACCACTAATATCTGATCTGCATGGTTCTAGTTTTCTTCTCTACTTTTCTGGGTTCTCTAAGGGAAAATCTCCTGCCTCAAAATAGCAAAAAGAACACAACTCCTTGCAGGTACAGACAAGAACAGGAAGATGCATAGCCTTGTGTTAGGTGGCTCTTCCGTGATGTAAAAAGAACTCTGATTTGTCCAGAGTTCTGTCCATTCTAGCACAGTTCTGTGCACAAAGTGGCCAGCCAGCTTCCCGAAAGAAATCTAGAACAGGATATAAATGGAACCTGAACAGGCTTGTGCAGTCGGACAGGCCAAGAAGATAATCCGGAAATGGTCCATTCCTCCATTGAAAATGACAGTACTGAAAGTCGTGGCTACTGCTTAGAACAAATTACGTAGAATGCTCTGTGCTGTACAAAACATAACATCATCGTGACTGTATTCAAGGGCTTGTGATCTGAGAGGGGAAAGAAAACACAGAACTGAAAGTGGAATCAAAAGAGAAGATGAGCTTCGTCAAAGAGAGACTAGATTGCATTTTTAAGGGAGATGAGGGGAAATCCCTGCATTGCAACCTTTTAGGGCCAGTTATGCAATTGAATAAGCTGACTTCTCTTGTCGCCAACTCTGTCAGCAGAGTGCTAAGTTATATTGTCAATCTGTTTCTTAGCACCTCCCATCTCAATGCACATTAAACGCACCATTGCAACTGTCTGTCTTCCAGGGACCAAAACATCTTCCATTGTGGGGATAATGTATTATTCCAGCACTGCCTTTTAGTTGTGATGCAGGTGTTGGTGCTTCAACAGTACCTCTGTTTTATCTGTGCACTGCCACAGCAGGGATAGCAACACACAAAGCCGTGCGACTGTTCTCCTTGCACCTCTGTGCCTCTTACACATCATTTGATAATGGCAACTTCCTGTAGTGGCACACAGTGCTTGTGTTATCCTCCGTCCCTCCGTGTGTGTGTGTGTGTGACAGAATGGAGAACTCTGCTAGGGCAGGAGCCCTGTTCCTTCACCTACCCCTCAGAACAGCACTCAGAACTGTTGTGGTTGATGGATTTTATTTGTGTGGCATTGCAGTAATAGCCCGCCTTGCTTCCTCCCGCAAGGAGCCCAGGGCTGGCCACGTGCTCGCTCTCGTCCTCCCTGTTCCCCCCCACCCCCACCCCTGCATCCACACTCTCCATGCCCGGAGGGAAGCAGGCAGGAAAGCGCAAAAACCTGTTCCCTGAAAATAGCCTTGCTTGTCCCAGCCACAGTGGACTTTGTTATCCCTGCGTCTTGCTCTCCCAAGCAGCTTGTTTGCAGCTGAGTTGTAGCTTAAGCACTGAAACAAAATATTTGTCTTGAAGAGGCCTGTGTGTTTTGGAACTGGGTACCTTAGTGTAGTCCATAACCTTGCTCTCTGCTGCTCTCCAGTCCCCAAGGCAGTCTGGCTACGATCAGTGCACTGAGCTTTGCATAAACTGCCTGTACAATGTGTTCTCTCGTTTATCTGTTTGCAGGAGCCTAGCAATAAGCGAGTCCGACCTCTGGCTCGGGTCACCTCCCTGGCAAACCTGATTTCTCCTGTAAGAAATGGTGCAGTGCGGCGGTTTGGGCAGACCATACAGGTAAAGGGGGAACTCGGGTTGTGGGCCTCTTGTTAGCAGTGGGAAGGGGCTGTGGAAAACGTCTGAGCCAGAATCGCAGGCCTCCGTGTTCTTAGTTTCTAGTCCTCATTGAACGCTAAAGGAGGAAATCGGAAGGTGGCTGACTTCCTCTTCCTTCAGCAAGCCACCTGTTGTCAAACCTGCAGAAAAGGGCATCAAAATTATTGGTTACTTCCCGAGTTAGAATACTTGGGTTTAACCATTCCTTTCCTTCCATAAATGCATCTGACTTTGGAACATCTTCTGGTGTTCCTTGCCTCCGCTCCCATGCCCACATTTTTGCACAAGTCTAAAAAGAGTCATTGGAACCAAAAGAAGACTTGATACGTTCTGGATGCGAAAAACTGATGGCCCATTCAGTGCCTCTGCTGGTATGTGGGTAGAATTAGTCCTTCCACGAGCCCAGTGCCATAAGATGAAGCCAATACCTGTGTGTTGGGGGTGGCGGGGTGCCTGGCTGCCGCCTGCGCCAGCACTAAGAGCTTGTGTGACATACTGCAGCCTGTGCTGAAGCCTGAGTTGACCCATCTGTTCAGAATGGGAACGTGACATCAGAAAAGCCTGTCATGTAAGATACACCATCTACCCAACTGTGTAAATACAGCCAGGGCTTGTTCGGGACGCTGGTGCTGTCATGAGCCGCCCAGGAACCCAGCTCCCATGGCTTGTTAATGTCACAGATTTGGCGGAGGTAGAGTTACACTATTTATGGTCTTGGAGCCAGACTCACGGCCCATTCTTTCACGTTAACCCTTATCCTCTGCAGCAGTTCAGACTCCACAGTGTGGAGGGGCAGGTCCAAGAAACAAAGAAAATGCTTGTAGATTAGCAGTTGCTCAGTCTCTTTTGAGGGCCACATGGGTTGGATTAGCTACTTTTCCCCCAGACAGGACTGTGGTTTATGGAAAGGACTGAGATTAAAACATACTGAAGCAGATTTGTACAATTTATAATCTCCCTCCCAGTTATCATGGTCTGCCAGGTGCTTGATAACTCATCTCTTTGATGAGTTTCTGGCAGGTAGTGAAACCAGGAGGTCTCTAGCAGGTTGTGGAGGCCCGACTTAAGGATGGTTTGGTAGATACATTTTGAGAGGTTAGTGTGGCTTGGTTGTGTGGCACGTCGTGTGATATGTTTACACCTGTGTACAGTGTTGCCAAGCTGCATCCCTCGTGAGCATGAAAGGTGTCGCCGTTGTTTTTCTGTCTAGTATCTGTGAAAATGCCTTAAAGTTCGTAATGCTGATGCCCGCATACAAACCATTTTCCCTCTCTTTCCGTGTGCAGCAGTCCTTTTCCCTTCGTGGTGAGAACAAATCGCCAGGTAACGCTCAGAGGCTGTGCAGCCGGTCAGCCGCCCCAACGCCTCCCAAACGAAGAAACAGTGTGCTTTGGTCTGAGACGCTGGATGTCAACATGAAGGAGACACTGAGCACCAAAGAAATCAAACGCCAAGAGGTAGGTGGCCCTTTGAGCAAGAGCAAGCCGCAGGTGTTTGCTGGGCAGGCAGCTGGGGCTGCTTGAATTCGGTGCTGCGTTTGGTTTCTCAGCATCTTCGCTTTTGTTTGTGAGAAAACCAGCGTGTTTCTAACCTTCGTGGTTTTGGAGGCATGTCCTGATGATGTGGATGTGAAGTAGTGCGGGGGAACCTGTGTCCACGCTGTGCTCATTCTGTAATGTGCCTGGCTGGGTCCTCCCCGCGATTCAGCGTCAGCGCTTAGGGCAATCTCTCTTACTGCCTTCTCTGGGATTCTTGTCTAGCATATCCCAAAGTCTGTAGAAGGCACTAGTTTAATGCTTGGAATAAAGTGTTCAGATGGGGCTTAGGGATGATTGCATAAGCGATGCATATACTGAACATACAGCTCTTGCATTTCCATGGTACAGTGTAGGGAGGCTGATGACAGTGCCCTCTCTCCTTCAGTTTGAAGAAAATGATGGAGAGATTGAAAGGAATCACAAGAGAGTCTTTCAGCCTTGCTGCCTCTCTGAGGACATAAGGCCCTATGCAGGTTTAGATAGCAACAGCCCGTGCTCTCCAAGGAGTACTGAGAGCTTGAAGGATTTCCTTCTGTTTAAACCTGCATAGTATTGTGCCCTTGAATTGTGGCTCCTAAACCGTGACTGTTTTTCCCCACTTTTTGTGTCAACACCACTCAATAAAGTCAACAGTGTTGTTTTAAAAATCAAACTGAAGGATTGTAAATGTGCTAACCCAGAAGTGTGATTCATATGCAAAAGATAAGCACTCATATCACTGATCTAACTGGCAAATTAGACGAGGGCCAAAGTTCAGCCCGCTTAAGTTCAACGCTTTCAAGTGGAACATAAGTCCCAACAGAGAGGCCTCTGTGTTTAATCTGGCTGCGTGTCCCAGCTTCAGACCTTCGTTTCGTGACAAGGCATTTACTTTTCTCAGCAATGACTCGACTTTTCCTTGCATGCGGCTGTGAAGCCCAGGCAAGAGGTTGCAACGTGAAGGTTGTACCACCCGCCTCCCTGTGAGCCCCACAGCGATCTGTTGCATAATCGGAAAAGCATTTACAGTATTCATGGATCTGACCTGACTGCAGTTCTGTTTTTTCCAGTATAATTTAACAGTTTGTTTCATCATGAAAAGCTCAGGAAGCTAGAAATGGGGCCACGTTTGTTGGCATTTCTGTGGCAGCAAGAGGGAGACTCTTCTGACGCTTCCCTACTTTGCGTTTGGCAGGCTATCTATGAAATGTCCCGGGGTGAGCAGGATTTGATTGAAGACCTGAAGCTTGCCAGAAAGGTTGGTCTCTCTCCTTTGCACCGTTCATTTTACTTAGTTCATGTTTTAGGTCCATCTGCTGCCATAAAGCAACCACAAATATTAGGGGCCCTAATGTTAATTATTAATTATAAATATAACTAATTGCCTATCTAATTAGGACACTCAGACAAGCTTCCGCAACGGGGCTGTCGTGCTGGGCTGGGTCTCGAGCATTCTGCGGATAAGTGAGCTCACTCTGTCATCAAAGGGGTGGGTCAAGCGCGTCCCTCGCAGCGAGAACCACACCGGGTGCCCCCTTATTGACTGCTGGATGCCCCTGCCGTCACTTCCAGGCCACATCCTTCAGGAAAGGGAGGGGGGATTTGTCAGAGAAGAGAACTCTGCATTTGCTGCCTTGGCAGCTGGGTCACGGGTAATATTTCAGCTACTTAGAGGTAGTTTAAATAGTTTCAGCAGTATATACATTGAATGCCTTAAATAAATCTTAAGGCCTGTCCTTTCTCAGCCTGACAGTAAACAGATTCAGCACGTGAGCCCCGCATCGTGCGGCGAGAGCCGTGCTCCCGCAGAGCGGCCCCAGATGCCTTGGGAAGGTTGCCACATGTTTCTTGGGACCTCACGGAAGTGGCCTCAGCATGGAGGGGTTGGCCTGTCCAGCTCCGAATGGCCTGGCCTGGCCTGGCCGGCCGGAGCCCTGCAGTGTTCCTGGCAGGCGTCTTCCCCGCCCCGCCCAGGGCTGAGCTTGGGGTGCTTGGCGAGCAGAGCACGTGCCCTGCTGCCAGGCGAGGGCCCTGCTGCTCGCTCCCCATCGCCGCAGCTGGATCGCCGTGGCCACTTGGCTGACGTGTGCCCCGCTTCGTTTGCAGGCTTACCACGACCCCATGTTGAAGCTGTCGATTATGTCTGAGGAAGAGCTCACTCATATTTTCGGGGACCTGGATTCCTACATCCCTTTGCACGAAGGTGAGCTGCCCCCACCTGGGAAAGTCTCAGGTTCCTATAGTTATAGAGACAGGAATATGCCCCACTTTCTGTTATTCACACAGAATTCAAGTAACTCTCAAAACAAGTCAGAACAAACTGGTTGCTAGCCCGTGTCCTGCTGCCCGAACGTGCCACGTGGTCGCTTCGATTCAGCAGCCACATCAGCGTTCCCTGTTTAAAAAAAAATCCTAACTAGTCATTTCAAACAGCACAGGGCCTCTGATAGGTGGACTGATGCTTCCCACTGGGAAAGGGTTTGGGTTAGGAAAGGGCGTTGCATGAGAGAGTCCTGTCCTGGTGACCCAGTGGCCCTCCTCTTGGACACGGAGAGGAGCTTCCCCTGTGGATCCACGGACATACAGGACACGCTCAGACTGGTGAGAGCTCCAATTCAGCAGGGCTTAGGGTTGACTTCTGCTTGTATATGTCTCAATTCCATATCTCTAGAAGTGTGGCCTGGCACCAACACTCTTGGGCCTTTACCTTACAGATTTTCTGGCAAGACTGGGAGAAGCGACAAGACCAGATGGGACAGTGGAGCAAATTGGGCCCATTCTTGTGAAATGGGTGAGTAGGTAACATCAGCTTCTCCTCCTCCTGGCTTTCTATTTGACACCAGCCCTTAAGAATTCATGGGAACATTAGTTAGGAAGCCAGATGGTCTGGAATACAAACTGATGTATCCTGCAAAGAATGCACCTATCTTCAGAAGAAGACTTGTGACTTCTATCCTCGCAGAATATGCTGCTCTTTTTCTCTGGTGTAATCACTTTTGTATCTGGCATACAAATCTTGAGGCTGCACTGGCCTCCTTTAACTAAGAGGTAGCAGGAAAGCCGGGCATGGAATGTGCCCCCTGGTTTGCTTTCTTTTCCCCTTGCTGTTTTACTGAAGTGGGAGCTGCATACTTGCAATTCCTGGAATTTATACCTAGTGCCGTAACGCGCCCAGTCACGGGAGAAGCCAGTTGCCGGACTTGCTCGAAAGGGTCAGCCACTGTGGAGCAGCAAGGAGCAAATCCGGTGTCGTTGTGTTTCCAGCTCCCGGGCCTGAATGCGTACAAAGCCTACTGTAGCAACCAGCTGGCCGCCAAGGCCCTTCTGGACCAGAAGAAGCAAGACCGCCGCGTCCAGGACTTTCTCCAGCGCTGCCTGGAATCTCCCTTCAGCCGCAAGCTGGACCTCTGGAGCTTCCTAGACATCCCGCGAAGTCGGCTGGTCAAGTACCCTCTGCTCTTGAAGGAAATCCTTAGGCACACGCCCAACGACCATCCTGATGTTCAGATCCTAGAAGAAGCGGTAAGTGGCTGTGGGCCGAGCTGCGGCGACCCTTTCCGGGCCGCGTTCCAGACTGCCAGTGATGCCCCTTTTCTGTTCAAGGTGGATAAGACATGCAGATACGATTTGTGAAGGGGAGGACAGCTCAGATTCCTTGGGGGTGGCCCACAGGGACCGCTGACTAAACGGCATTGCTCACAACATGCTCGATTCCAAGGGGGGGCGGTCTAACGAGAGGCGGCTGATGCCCAGATATCCTTGAAGATGGCAGATGGGCACCCGACACCCGGCGTAGCCAGGGACTGGCAGAGCCGCCTTTTGGGCTCCAGCTTCCACGTCCCCCGGCACAGGTGCCGCTGCAGTGCGTGGGAGCTGCAGACGGGAGCCACCCTGCATGGCTTCTGCTCCCCTCACGGTGGCTCGTGCCAGGAGCCCCCCACGTGAGAGTGAAGCAGGGTGGTGTGCCGGCGGGACTTCCTGCCTTGGCACCACAACGGCCCTCCCCACTTCATTCGCGCAGCACGATCCGTGCACTGCAGCGCGCTCGGGTTGTGCCGTCCTGCCGCTCCACCTCTCTGGAGAGCTGTGCTTATGTCTGACTTCAGTTCCCAGGAAGCATTAACTGGTAAACCCGTTTCTTGTAGATCTCCATAATCCAAGGAGTCCTCTCCGATATCAATTTGAAGAAAGGAGAGTCCGAATGTCAGTACTATGTCGATAAACTGGAGTACCTTGACGAGAGGCAGAGAGACCCGCGGATTGAAGCTAGCAAAGTGCTGCTTTGCCACGGGGAGCTGAAGAACAAGAACGGCCACGTGAGTAGCTGTCTCCGTAGGGATGGGGTGGGTGAGGCCCGTGCTGCCGTCTCAGAGCCAGGGATGGAGTACGTGTTCACGAGAGGGTCCTGCTTCCCGTTCGTGCGAGAGAGAACCCACTCTCAGCCAGGGTCCAGGGCCTGCCACTGCCCTCAGTTCATTCTTTGCCTTGAGAGAACCGTGTCTTCTTGCTGTGTCAGAACTGGAGATCCCTTTCCCCCTCCCCCTTTCCTGTGGTTGGTGTCAAGTTTGGGCTCAGGCACAAAGGAACCCATTAAGAAGCCCCAGTGTGCACGCCTGGCAGCTGCCCAGTTTCCAGAGGGTTGCGAAACAGTTAGCATGAAGCTACCATTGAAAGCACGACCGGCATTCCGTAGTGGGGTCAGGGTGTGCTTCCTGAGCGTCTCGGTGATGTAATGCGCCTCCAGAGCCATTCCTAACGTGTAATCCTCTGTGTTGAGGAAAGCTGATGACAGCCTGAAGTCCAGCATGGCCCTATTAAAGCTTGGCTAATGCTGCTTCTCGGAATAGAAGCTGGAACCTGAAGGTTTCTTGGCCTTCCTCCCAGCTGTGAGTAAAACATCTCGTTTGCAGGTCACCTTGACCTCTAATGGTTAACAATCTTGTGTCTGATCGAAGCTAGGTTGAAATGTTAATTAGTCTTACATCATCCTCCTCCAGGATCATGAGTCGTGCAGGAAACAAAGTCCCCTCTTCCCATCTTCTCACCCCATTAGCAGGCGAACGCAGAGGTTTCTGGTGCAGGGCATGGCCTGATGAGGAAATGAACTTTCTTAGGTGGTGCAATTTGTACATTGACCCAGTATGAGGAGGAAATAGTTCTGCTGTGAAGGCAAGGCTCCTAAGAGAGCAGGGATTAACTTATCTGAAGCTGCCTAACTGAGCCCGGTGGCTGGTTCTGTTTAGACTAGAATTCTTCATTCTGACTGGCAGTGGGTCTCTGGGGTCTAGGCGGAAGTCTTTCCAACCGTGCTACCTTGCAGCTTTTCGACAGCCGTCAGTGTGCTAACTCTGCTCTGCACTGAGCTCCTTGCTGGTGGTTCCACTGATGAGGGTCACGGTGTTTCTCATTCTTATTTGGGCCTGGGTTGGTGATGGAGCGTTGCGGTGAGCTCTCGCCTGTTTAAGATGCCACAAGAGGCCTTCTTGTTTTTGCTGCCATAGACGAATGCAGCTGCCCTCTTAAAATGTCCTACGATGTATATTTTTTCTGATCAAAGATCATGCCTGAGATGCTTTCTCCTTCTCCCTCCCCAGAAATTGTATGTCTTCCTGTTCCAAGACATCTTGGTTCTCACTCGGCCCGTGACACGTAATGAGCGCCATTCTTTCCAAGTGTATCGGCAGCCCATCCCAGTGCCGGACCTGGTGCTGGAGGACTTGCAGGACGGAGACGTGAAGATGGGGGGCTCTTTTCGAGGGGCATTCGGCAGCTCTGATAAAGGTATGAGGCTGCCCTCCTCGAGCGGCATGCGGGCCGGCCGGGACGCAGCCACTCTTCCTAATGGGGGGGGGGGTGGGGTGGGCATTCCTTGGGTGTTTGTCTCTCGGCTGGCTCTCGCACGTGCTTTGACACGAGACCAAACTGTGACTTGCCGGGTTCTGAAGAGTATTTAGATTGATCCTGAACAGGGTGACTTGGGGTCTGCATGCTGGTCAGACACTCTCAAGATGAGACTTTGGGCAGATTAGATCTGAAGAATCTTGACCTTGGGTTTGCTCAGCCTTCTGGAAAAGCAGCAGCATGGTTTAACCCTGCGTGATCCCATACCTGGTTCAGCTTAGCAGCGCTGCGGAAAACTCCACCCTTGTCGGTCAGCCGCTGCGAGGTCCGCAGGCAGTCCTGGTGCTGCGCCTCTGCTCGCAGCGGGGCTTCCTTGCCCATCCCATGCCACCGCTGGCGGAGATCTCCAGAAGGGACTCGCGCTCCCCAGTCACGCTTGGTGCGCGCCTTTGAACCCAGAGGCACTGCTGTGGATCTGCCTTTTCCAGCCGGCATCCTGCAGAGATGCTGGGCAGCAGCTCGCCTCGCCTCTGGCCAGCTGGCACGATGTGGCGGTGGGGAGGGCGCCGGGCATGTGACGCGGTAGCCCGGGGGAGCGCCCTTGTTTCTCCCATCCCTAAACGGAGAGGAGGGATAGTGGGAAACCCGTGAGCCTGCATGCGCAGCCTCTGTGGAGGTGCTTCTCTGCGCTCTCAGGTGAGCTCTGGGCGTGTGGACCCAGTGCTCGGATGCCCCGTTCGTGGCTCTGCTGCAGCATGTACCAGAATGCCGTTAAGTAACCCTGACCACACTCCCCCTCTGCCCCCACCAGCTAAAAACATCTTCCGGGTGCGCTTCAGAGACCCTGCCCCCGGCCAGTCCCACACGCTGCAGGCCAACGACGTCTTCCACAAGCAGCAGTGGTTCAACTGCATCCGCGCGGCCATCGCGCCCTACCAGCCCGCGGCCGCACCCTCCGAGCTGAGATTGCTCCCAGAGCTCAGCGAAGAGGCGGAGGAGAACCACCCCTCGGCGTCCAGCGCCAAAATCCAGAGGAGGCAGTCGACCGCGTCGGCCAGCATCCACATGGAGCTGGAGGAGAACGCTTCTGAGTGTGGCTCCGTGGCGGACGAGACGGAGGAGGCCAAGGCCGCAAACCCGTGTCGGAGACACTCTGCCCTCAGGAGGACCAGGGAGAGAGCCTCGACCAGCGGCAAGCGGAAAGAGACGCTTGTCTGAAGGGGACGGGCACCTTCCTCCAGTGTTAATTTATAAATAAAAGTGTACATTTTCTTTCCTGTAATGTGAGAATGGTGGGGGCTACTCCTTCTGAAGAGAAGTCTGTGTTTGTGTTTGTCTTTTTTATGGCAGCTATTGCTTTTCAGTAAACATGTTGAACTGGAGTCTGATTCCAAAAACAAAACACTCGGATTTCGGGGTCGCAGCAAGGCGTTCTGTACTTTCTGGAGCTGAGGGATCACGATAACATCCACCCCGGGATTTGATACTGAGAAGGGACGGATTTCTGAGGCTTGATTTCTGGGGAATAGAGAGGCGTGACTGCAGGACTGATTATTTTTTCAAAGCGAGTATTCTGCAGCAGGTGCTTCTCGGATACGTAGCTGCCCCCGGCCCCCTACTCTGGAGCTGGCCCAAGTTCCATAGGATCGCTTCAGTTTTCTGGGGGCGCCAAGTCCTGTTTCCCAAGAACAGACTCTCAGGCTCAACAGTTTTCTACCTTACCGACTGGAATTCTGTACTTTTTGTTGTTTGTTGTACATTCCTTGTTTGAATTGATACGACCTGCCAAGCATTTAATCTTTTTTTATTATTTGAATAAGTTTGTAGAGAACGCCTTTTGTACTTCAAATTCTGTGTATTTCTCAACGTATGAATTGGCTTTTCCTCCTTCCTCTCTCTCTAAGTCCTTGACGGGTGTGTGTCTGTTTGTACATGTGTATTGTACGTCATGTATATTTAAAAGCCAATTCAGAACTTTACCGGGTGACACAAAGCCATACGTTTTTGAGCCATTGGGGGAATGGGAGTGCCCCCGACCCCACCCCAATCGACCTGGGTTTCTGTGCCTTTGACAAGTAGCTCTCCTTCGAAGAGGAGAAGTCGGGCCGCCAGCTTCTCGCCCCTTCCCTGAGAAGTACCGCAGCTGGCAGTCCTGAGGGGAGGGGGCAGAGGAGCCGATGTGGTGAACCGCAGCAGGCGCTCGTAGCAGCTTGAACTACTGAAGGGGGATCGCAGTGAGCAGAGAAGGCTTAGAGCATGTCGCAGAAGGCGGAGGCGAGGGTACCATGAGTGAGTGCAAAAGGGTGAGGGGGTTTCGCGCGGCATCCGAGGATGCTGGCTGTTGGAAGCGAAGGAAGGAACGCGGTATGTTGCAAGGTAAACTGGTCCGTGGTGGTGGTGGTTTGTCGGTTAGTGGGGAGAAGGCATGAAACTGGTGAAGTCTATTTACTTGTGACTTAGTTTTTTGGAAGGCCTGATTGGAACGAGGGAGGGCGGTTAGCATTGATCGATCCGAAATAGCATAAAACAACAGTGAGCTATTAGTAACATCCCTGAAGCACTACTGAATATTGGCCCAAGAGAAAGAAGCGGACTGCAAATGAGTTTAGGGGGGAAGCGTTTCTAGTGCAGAGGGGCATCTGGCCTGAAACAATCAATGGGGTGAAATTCTGGACACAAGTGTAAATAGACAACAACCAAAGCACTGTGGTTCTCTGTAAATGTTTCTTTGTACAGTGTCAAGAGCAAAGTACAATTAAAACCCTTACAGCATCTTTTCTTGTATTGCTTTTTTTTTCTTTTCTCCATTTTGATAGCTGTGTGAGTGTGGGATTCTCCCCCAGGCCCAGTTGGTACAATCAACCCAAGAAGCATCAATCAGGTGGTTCTAACTTGGGGCGTAGCCATGGCTCAGGTCGCAGGGCCGCACTCTCCTACACTACAGCTCGCCTTAGTGTTGATGAATCTAGAGCAGACGTTTCTCCTGGGTTTCTGGGATGGTTTTTATTTTGCACTTTTACAGAAAACACCTAGCAGAAATTGGCACCATCTATTACGGAGCCTTCAGACTGCAACAGGGACCCCCCCGCCCCCCGTAAAGCACACTGGCCATATATTGAATTAGTGGTCTCAGACTTCAATTGGTCTTCTGATAAAACAGTCACACCCAGATTTGGTGGCTTGACTTCAAAGAAAGCCTTCTGTGTCTACAATGCTTGGCTATTGTCATTCGAGGAATAACATCAATTGCGCTGCGTTAACAGTCCTGCCAAGTGAGGCAAAAAGCTGGAATGAAGGCACGGTGACTGAATTTCCTAGGAAGCTTCTGTGACTCGTCTGAGACTGTGACTCTCCCAACAACAGAAAGCTGGCCAAGCTGCATGATGCAGAGGAGAGCATGCTTTGCAGTCCGTGGAGAAAGAACCTGGAAGTCTTCATGGATCAACTAGTCCATAAATAGTGGTGCGCTCTGGGCTTATGGAACGCAGCCTCCCGTGCATGTCTCCCTTTTCCCTCTCGGGGGGGGGGGGGGCAGCCTCACCTTTCTAATGCTTGCCACCAAATGGTCATACGTCAGGATCTCTTTGCAGAAGCTCATGGATAAGTCATTCCAGTTTATACAGTTGAATGGATACTTTAGATTTTGGTTTTGTTGTTAGTCGTGAAGTTGTGTCCGACCCATCGTGACCCCATGGACAACACTCCTCCAGGCCCCCCTGCCCTCCACGATCCCCCAGAGCTCACCCAAGCCCACACTAACTGCTTCAGTGACTCCATCCAGCCACCTCATCCTCTGCCGCCCCCTTCTTCTATTGCCGTCTATTGTTCCCAGCATTAGGCTCTTCTCCAGGGAGTCCTTCCTTCTCATTAGGTGGCCAAAGTACTTGAGTCTCATCTTCAGGATCTGGCCTTCTAAAGAGCAGTCGGGGTTGACCTCCTCTAGGATCTCCTCCTGCCAGACAAACCTTGTGGGATTCTGTGACAAGGTTTCGAGGTGGCTTGATGGAGGGGATGCGGTGGATGTGCTATACCTGGATTTCAGCAAGGCCTTTGACAAAGTGCCCCATGATATCCTGGTGGAGAAACTGAGGAGTTTTGGGGTACACCAAAGCACTGTCCGGTGGATTAGGGCATGGTTGACTGACTGAAAGCAGAAGGTAAGCATTAGTGGGGAATCATCGGGATGGCGGCCAGTGACAAGCGGGGTCCCCCAGGGCTCTGTCCTGGGGCCGATCCTGTTTCATCTTTTCATTAACGACATGGAAGAAGGGGTGAACAGTCTGCTGATCAAATTCACAGACGACACTAAAACTGGGGCAGTGGCCACAACTGAGGAGCAGGTACTCCAGATCCAAAAGGATCTGGAGAGACTATGGAAGTGGGCAGGAGACAACAGGATGGCGTTCAAAGTGGATAAGTGCAAGGTCTTGCACTTGGGGCACAGGGATGGGTGTCATAAGTACAGGTTAGGGGACAAGCGGCTGGAGAGCAACGCTTGTAAAAGGGACCTCGGGGTGCTGGTCAACTGCAGGCTGAACATGAGCCAGCCGTGTGATGCGGTGGCCAAGAGGGCCAATGCCACCCTTGGTTGCATAGCCAGAAGTGTGGCTTCCAGATCGAGAGAGGTATTACTACCACTCTGTACGACTCTAGTGCGCCCGCAACTGGAGTATTGTGTTCAGTTTTGGGCCCCTCATTACAGGAAGGATATAGCCAGGTTGGAATCAGTGCGGCGAAGGGCCACAAGGTTGGTGGCCGGATTACAGGGGAAGCCATATGAGGAGAGACTGAGGGAACTGGGTCTCTTCAGCCTGGAGAAGTGGAGACTCAGAGGGGATCTGTTGGCCACATACAGGTATGTGAGGGGGTGTCACATGGAGGTGGGTAGAGACCTGTTCTCCCCTGCAGAGGAAGGCAGACGCGCTCCAACGGAGCAAAGCTCAGGGAGCCAAGGTTGCATTTGGGTGCCAGGAAGCACTTCCTGGCAGTCAGGACCCCAAGGGTGCGGAATGGGCTTCCCCGGGAGGTCGTTGAGGCCCCATCAGTGCAGGTGTTCAAGGATAGGCTGGTCGTCCACATGGTGGGCATGTCGTGAGCGGAGCCGGCTGGTGCCGGAGGTCAGACTAGATGGCCCGGGAGACCCCTTCTGACTCGCGCTGTTTTCTGTTTCTGTGTTTCTAGGACTGACCGGTTTGATCGCCTTGTGGTCCAAGGGACTCGCAGGAGTCTCCTCCAGCACCACAATTCAAAGGCCTCAATCCTTCGGCGCTCAGCCTTCCTTATGGTTCAACTTGATTTTGGTTTAATAAAATGTAAATAAGTGGCCATCCCACATTCAGATTTACAATAATGCTGGCCCTGCTTTAATAGCTGTGGAAGCAACTGGCATTTATGTGGTTGTGCGAATGTTAGAATCCTCTTTTGGGCCAGTGTGGCTTGGCTGAACCAGTGCTTTGGGCTGCTCCAGTTTCACCTATTGCGGTTGACAGTGAGGAAGGCTTCACGCTGCGAGGTGCTGTTCCACCGGCTGAGCTGAGCGCTGGTCTGAGCCCTCCCCGTCAGGAAACCACTTCTGTGCAGGTGATGGGAAGGCCAAGGAAGGGTGTGACACGGGATTAAAGGGGCACTGGATCCCTGTGGATCATTCGGGATCTGGAGGCTTCCATATGAAGACCATAGGCACCTACACCTGCAGTTTTATTTCCCGGCCTTTGCTCCACTGGAAGTATAAGGGCATCCAGGATCAAATGAATTCCCACTGCCCTCCTGCAATGTGACTGCACTGTCTCCTGGTGGAGAGCGTTTGGGTGGGTGGGTTTGCATGGGTGAGCCGCAAGACCTGTCTCGTTTCCTGTTGCTTTTATGTGAAGCTTGAAAAGCAAACATGAGAGGCTTAATGCTTGGTCTGAAGCTTTGCTTTGTCCAAGGGAGAGCGGGTGAAAAAATTCCTCCTGCCCAAATTGCAGTCAGCACCCTCTTCAAAGCAGTGCCTGGATTTTATGTTTCGCCGTCCGTGATGTGCCGTTGGGAGAAACATCTGGCACAGAGAGGTTTGGTAGAGAAACTAAAATGGAGAGCAGCCACTGCAGCTTAGCTACTCCCAGCTGCTGAGCTACCAGGCAGGTGCTCAGAGAGTATGTAAAATGACGAGGGACCCCATGAGCTGCTGCTGGATGGTTTCTCCGAGAAGACACGCAAGAGCACGTTCAGGATGAGCCTTCGTCATGCGGAATGTTTCAGCCCGGATGTTAAAGCTTCCAGAGTGAAAATCCAGATTCAGTGCTGGGCTTTTCTCTGGTGCTTCAGCCTGCTGCTAAAATATGTACGCATCGTAAACATTCCTGTGTGGCCTTTGCAACACCCACCTGTTGATGAAGCCGCCCCCTTGCTTGCATTAACAATTGGCCCCTGCCGCTGGTAAAGTGGTCACTCGTGAATGAAACGTCACCCCAAGAGAACCTGGAGACGGGCTTAAAAATGGCCTGCACTGGTTCATATGTGACGATGCAAACTGAGAAATAATGGCTGGAACTGGAACTCAGATACAGCTCATCTTCTCATAGAGCAGAAGACTGGAACCAGGGAGCTGCGTGCCAGCTTGTTCAGTTGGCTTTCAGGCGCTGAGGAGCAATACTTCCCATGGTCCTGAGTCCCTAACCTAGAATGGGACAGGACTGCTTTCCTCATGGCAAGGGCGATCCTCTCACATCCCTTCAAACAGAGGGTAAAATCGGCCACTTGGCCATCCTAAGGTGGCCGACCACAAGACAAGGGTCTTGCATGGGATGGCTTCCTGCCCGAAGCCCGCTCTCCACCAAAGACTGTAGCGGAGAACACTTTGTTCTGGATCAGATCAAGAGATCACGAAAAGGGCCAGGCTGGGTCAGCCAACCAGCCGCCTGCGAGGAACCTGTAAGTAGGGCAAAGCACTCTCCCTCCCATGTTCCCCAGCCATTGGTATGCATGGGCAAGTATATTGTCTCTGATCCTGGATTAATAGCCCTCTCCTCTGGAAATTTGTCTAATCCCCTTGGAAAGCCATTCAAACTGGTATTGTCGTTTTAGACCATCAAGTTGTAAGGCAACCCCATGAATGAAAGCCCACCGGGAGGCCCTTTGCTGCTCAAGGCTGTGGCTTCCTCTGCAGAGTAAATTCAGCTCTTCTTTGGTCTTCCTCCTCGTCCTCCTCTTCTTCTTCTGCCTCTGGCTTTCCTAGAATGATGGTCTTCTTCAGGAAGATGTCACTGCCCAGGGCCCCCTGCTGGGGGGGGGGGGACCACACCGCCCATGGTCGGGGGAGAAGGCTCACTTCCTTTCCTCGCTTCCCAACAGGAACCCCCAGGAATTGATGGAGACAGTGGCGAAGGAGTGAAACAGGGGGGCTCCAGGGCTTTGCAAGGTCAGACTCAACACTCCCGCTGGACTCCCCAGCGAGTGGACCTTCTCTCCACCATCTTGGCTCCTGCGCGGTTCCTCGACAGACAGCCAGGGGGCAAGTCAGCTGCAGCGGCACCTGCTGCTGCTCACCTCCGCACTCGTCTGGGCCAGAGCGAAAGGCAGGTGGCGGCCCCCCCCCCCCCCC